>NW_015628268.1:1011728-1029202 GCF_001515625.1 Sinocyclocheilus rhinocerous
AAAAACTTTATATATATATATATATATATATATATATACATACAAAAATACTGTGTTTTTACAAAAAATACAAAGTTTGCCTAATGCACTTTTTGGAAAATGTATTTTTTGTTAAAATATTTTTTTACAACATTCCCAAAATTGGGAACTATTTTCTGCTAATTAAATTGAATTTTAAAAATATCAAAAAATAAGTTTTTTTTATCCACATTTTTTAAATTATATTTCTTGTAAAATTATTTATGTAATATTAGTGGATGTAATAGTGGAACTATTTTCTAAATTTACTACTTTTAGAAACACCGCGCTTGTGGTATAGGATGCTGAAAAATTAGCAAGACCATATAATGCATGTTTATGTAGACCTACAAGTGAAATAGCAATAAATAGCACATATGGAACACAAGAACACGTCCTGTGTGAACGGTCCTAATGCCTCTTGGCGTGTTTCGCATACAGACATTTGAGCTGTTCTCCAGCTGTCTGAAACGTACAGTTCCTCTCTCATTATAGCAGAACTCTAAGCCAGCCACCTTCATTCATTATTCAAATCACTTTCACCTCTCTGCTCTCAGGCGAGGCCTGTCTGTCTGACTGCATGAGCAGACTTTGTGTGAATTCGCGTATGTGTGCTCTATTGGTCACCTAGAGCTAATTTTACTCTGCTTCTGTGACTTGCCGCGTTTGAGTCTTTCACCATAAGTACATTGAATTGTGGGTAAAGCTGCCCTTTGGCCCTTGGCTGTTGAGCAGCGGCAACTGCTTTTCTGTCAAGCTGAAATCTCTGCCTGTGGATGAATGTTTAATGTAGTTTATGCAGCGGTCAGGTCCCTTCAGTTGTGTCCTCAGTGACTGTCTCAGTTTCCTCTTAATCGAACTGATCATTATATCCATGATGAGTGGTTCGAGTGTAATTGTAGTCTCTCATGAGTTAAATTATTTAGTAAAGGCACATTTAGGTCAGAGAATGCTCTGTTCATATAGTACTTTAAAGTCAACATGGAATCAGATTGGAGCATTTTTGACTTTCCTAATCAATGTTCCTGCTCTTATTGTGAATGATTCAGTGGTGCACATTATTCCAAATTAAAATGTCTTCATAATATTTAATCAAAATAAAATTGTTCTAATAATTAACAAGTAAGCCTTGTGGCCTTTTTTTTAAATAATGTTAATAATATTATGTATTATTATTCATTATATGGCATATGACTGTTTAAGCATTATTTTAGCAAACCAGTGTGCAGATTTAGCTCCTTTCTGGTATAACTTATAATAACCAATCAATTGATAGATGAAGTGATTTAAAAAAAAAAAAAAAATCCCTCCGAGATACATCATGTTGCAGAAGTGAAATGGCTTATGAATGGGACTTCCAACTGGGTGACTGTTCACAAGAGAAAATAACCGAATCATGAAAAAATAAAGAGACAAGTAAATGAACATAGAAGTCTCAGTATGATGCTGGAATGTTGAAATGGTAAAATCTCCGCTAAGACAATGCAGACAGCATGTGCAAATTACATTTTTTTTATTCATCCTTTTAAATTTTTGGAGCTCAATGTATTCACTATAGGCTAGAGAAGTATTGAAAATAACAAAAACCTTAAAATGCCTTATTGTCCTATTATTTGAATTGTTTTGACCAAGGTGTTCCCTCAGCACACAGCTTTAGCCGCTCTCACATGCCATTAACAAAGTTAACTGAAGGTTGCACAACACTGCTCTTGACCATGTCGAAATCACCACATCTCTATTTTCGCTGTAATTACACATTTTGGGTTTTGGACGCTTTTACTCATGTGCAATTACAGCTGTTCCCTCACCTTCAACCGGTCGCTGTGGAGACCATGGAGAATGTTGGCGAGGGCACGGCACAGCTCTTCTTGAACTGAGAATTTCCTTCTGATCTGCATGTGGAACGGGGGGGGCGGGGGGGGGATACATGGTAGATGGCTTTGATTGGCTGACAGGGCGTCCGGCAAGGCAGCCGGTGTGCGGGCTCCCCCTAAGGTTTTTCTCGCAACTCCTTAGAGCCTCGCTCTTGGGACCTGCCGGATATGAAAAATGGAATGAGTGTGCAGCTCCGTCCCGAAATAGTGACAAATATCAGACAAATGTTTCATGGTGGGAGAAATTATTAAGTTAGCTTTTGCCTCAGGGTTTGGGTGCTAACTAGAAGGGGGTGGGGAGGAGGCGAGCTTACATCGTTGATTTTCATGTGCTGCTTTGTGCGTGTTTTTGTTCAGAGCGCTAATAATTATCTGTCTGTTCAACTCTGGCTCCGACGACACCCCTAACTGTGAGACTGTTAATGAAATGAAATGAGAGAGGGGGGTGGAGGAAGCGCTGAAAGGTGTTAGAAGAGGGGAGAGTTCTTAAAGGAACCTCATGAACGCTTTTAGCTCGGCGTTTGCACACGGTATGTTGAATATATATATATATAAAGGGTCGTGACATGCATTCTTGTTAACAAATAGCTTGTAGGTCTTTATAAAGAAACAAAAGAAATTCTCCACTTCTAAGACCACACCTACACGTTTCTACTCGTTCAACCTTTATGTCAGTGATGTGGCGTGAATCCAAATAAAAGCTCTATAAAAACATATATTTATTCACTTTTGGTCCATGTTTTGCTGAGTAAAAATCAGTATTTAAAAATTGAACCTAGATAATTTTGTTTAATGCAAGGGCAAAACACATTCATTTCAGTGGTATGAGTTACATTCAAATTAAAGATCAATAAAAAAAAACATGTATTAACTTTTGGTCCATCTTTTGCTATCAGTAAGTAGAAAATAGTATTTAAAATTGATCTAGATTGTGTTTTTTGCATAAAACTTTTATGTCAGTGATATGGGGTCAATTCAAATTAAAGCTCAACGAAAACAATAGAAAGCATACAGTATATTTATTAACTTCTGGTCCATATTTTGCTATCAGTCAGTAGAAATTGGTATTTAAAAATGGATCTAGATAGTTTTGTTTTATTCAAGTGCAAAACACATTTTATGTCCGTAATATGGGGTAAATTCAAATTAAAACTCCATAAAAAGATTTTTTTTTTTTTAACTTCTGGTCCATTTTTGCTATAAATGAATAGAAAATGGTTAGTTTTATCCAAATGCAAAATGCCCATTATGTCAGTGATATGGGATAAATTCAAATTATAACTCCATAAAAACATTAAAAAACATTAACATTTAGTCCATCTTTGGAACATCAATGAATAGAAATTGGTATTTAAAAACAGATCTAGACAGTTACATGCCAGTGATATGGGGTAAATTCTAATTTAAGCTCAATAAAAACAATTATTAACAGTTGGTCCATCTTTTGCTATCAGTGAGCAGACATTGGCATTTAGTTTTAGGCACAACAGTAAAAGTAGCACATTTGACAGTTGCACCCCCCTTTTGCCCTCTCAGCGGAAGTAAAGGCACTATATCGGTCTGCTGATCGATCTTGAATGCTTAATGATATGCCCGACTGACAGTGTAATGCTAAACTCACCTGAAAGCCTGTGAACCCCGCTCCCGTCTCGCCATTAACCCTTCTGCTGCGTTAGCTCCGTTCCCCACTTAATTAGCACCTTGCTCTGCTGAAGCTGGTTAACAGTTCGCTCTAACACCTCAGAAAGAGCTGAAAAGGAGGATCATATTTAATAAGCTTTTCTCTGGGTGTTGCTCAGAGCTCCTACCTGAAACATCAGCCTGTATCACCTCAACAGAAGCAGTATGAAGTACCATGTTTCCTGCCTTTAGGGATTTCCTGCTTGTGTGGTTTTTTTTCTGTGCATTGCTGTTGAGTGATAAACAGTTGTTTTATAATAGATGTACAATATGCAGCGGCTTATATTAAACGATAAACATTGTAAACACGACACACTGCACAGTCTTAGGCGGTTACCGCCCTGTATAGATTTGATAATGGATGTTTCGACTTGAATTTCTAACAGAATAATTCTTCGCTCACTTTTAGATCAAACTGCGACCTCTCTGAGTTCTCTGACTGAAGAAGAGCAGACCAAGCAGGTTCTGGAGCTCTCTGAGGAGCTGAACAGAAGAGTGGCATGCGTGGACGCCTCAACCCTACCAGCAGGGTAAGTGCTAATGTAGATAGCATCCATCCATCCATCGTTCTATCTGTATGTCTGTCTATCTATGTATTTGTCTGTGTCTGTATGCACATCTGTCTGTCCATATGTGTGCCTAATTGTTCCTGTCTGTCTATCATCCAAACAGGGAAGGCTCTCCTACTCTGCTCACTGGGAAGGTTAACCAGCTGGAGCTCATTCTTCGACAGCTGCAGTATGACCTAAGGAAGGTAAGAGTCTCAAACATAATAACAGGCCTTTAATGTGCAAACATAATGCTTAAACAAATCCTTAACATAGCTGAACAAGCACAGTTAGCAGCATTCACCTCAAGGTAGTTATTTGTAACATGCTTTGTTATTATCCTCCAAAGGAGCAAGAAGACAAGGCTATGCTCCAGGAACAAGTTCAACACCTTCGTCAAGACAACCTTCGACTGCATGAAGAGAGCCAGACAGCAGCTGCGCAGCTGAGGAGATTTACTGAATTGTTTCTGAACACAATGGACATGAAACCTTGAGCTGAAGTAGTCCATAGCTTCCCGTTGTTGTGCTTCGCAAACTACATAACCCAAGGATAACTAGTCCAGCGTACTGTAAAGAAGATGTTAGGGGAGAAATTTCAGCATTTGAATGTGAACGTGTGCAGAGCTAATAGGCTAACACACTAAGTCGTAGTTGGCAGGACATGAGAATGTGAATGAGAAAAGGGAGAGTAAGACATTAAATAAGGTATGTGATAAGGATTGGAAGGGAAAAATGATCGTGAAAGTGAATGCAATGCAATAAGCCGTGATTTCTTTCTAAATTCTTTGGTTCCTTGGGTTTAACGCCTTCAAGCAACCATCGTAACTCAAGTTCAGTCCTGGCTTTGTAGCTGTCCACCCCCATCATTTGTCGAAATGTAGACCAGCCGGATGCAACGTTCCTTAGTGTCCGAAGCTCCCCAAGACTAGGTGTACTGTATACCTGTTTTAAAATGCATTTTTGTAAGTAACACATTGAGAGATAGGTTGTAGCAATAATTTTGCTGATGTTGTAATCACAATTGTTCAATAAGATTAGCACTGAGTGTGATTTGGTTGTATTCAAATACTTTTATGTAGAAAAACAAAGTCTTTTGTGTGCCTGATGTTACTGGTGGTAAAAGAATAGTCCCTCGGTTGTTTTCGTTAATCCATATAACTGTCCAAGTGCTTATAAAATCCATGCCCACTGCTCTTATCCGTTAGGCTGCCGACTGGCTTTGTTTTACCCAAACAACACAGACATTAAACGATTGAACTTGTGTGGGTGGGCTAGTACATGCAGACTAGCACCTGTAAACCACTTGATATAAAAGCCAAATTTTGCTTGTTGGTGTAAAGTACCTCAGAAAAGTGTCTTGTACCTTTGCCCTCTTATTTAAGCTTATTTAACCTAAGATTGTTATTTTAATGAGAGTATTTTCCTTTTCTGCACTAAAAAGAGTAATGGCTCCATGTGGCAGTACTTGTGTACCATGTCAGCAGTACTGTGTATAGCTTGGCTGAGAGGTAACTGTAAACATAAAATGGTTTATTTCTGGGAAGTTTGGATGCTGCTAGAGGACAGGATGTTGTTTTTTATGGCCTTTTAAAGATGTTTTTATTTCTTTGTAAATCTGTTTCATTGAGGTTGGGATGAAATGCTTACCTTTGTAAAATAAAGTTTAGGATGTCAATAAAGTAAGACTTGTGTCCTTTTAATATGGAGTTTGTGTTGGATTTCTTTAACATGTTGCAATATACAGCAGGAAAAAAAATTTCAAAAATTGTTATATATGCATAGTTAAGATTGCAAAACAATTTGTATCATCATATTTTGCTTTTTTTTTTTTTTTTTTTTTCCAATTCAAATTGCAGTTCAAGAAAATTTTACTTATTTAAAATAATATTAATTAATTAAAATGAATGCATTTTGATGTTTAATTTTAGGAATGCTGTCAGATTTGGTACAGTGTTGGGTCAATGTCCAGTGTAAAATCTGCCAGTCAAATTGCAGTTCATAATAATGTTAATTATTTAAATATTATATGAATGTTAATTAAAGTGAGCACATTTCAGTGTTTAATTTTAGGAACGCTTTTATTCATTTTTACCCCAGTGTTGGTTTCAAATGCAAAATCTGCTAGTCAAATTGCAGTTGATGGTAATGATAATTGTTTAAAATATTATATGATTATTAATTTGTTAAGATGAATACATTTAGATGTTTAATTTTAGAAACACTTGTCAACGTGTTGTCAATCGTTGTCAGTGTAAAAACTGGGTTATGAGCCAGTTTAGAATCCATTGATCTAAAGGAATGGATGTTGAAGAACTTGTGAACTCTACATCTCAGCTTCTTTTTTAAAAGCCAGTGGTTGATCGATACTGGCTTGTATTTTTGATCAGACACTTTGGAAGCTGAGTGCCGAGGAGTACCTCTGCATGACAAAAGTGTGACCGTCCATGGACTTCTCCACAATGTTACTAGCAAGAAATATGACCAAGAACCAACCTATTCAACCCTCTTAAGAGATGTTTGTGATCTATGGCTGGAGTGTTGTTTTTGATGGATAAAGATAGATAAAAACCAGAGAAGATGGAGGAACACACGCACAGGGAGCTGAAATGTGCAATAGTCAGTGACCCATTTCAGGAGTGTGTGTTATTTGTGAAAATGCTGAGAAAAATCAATACATTTCTCCTTTCGCTGGTTGTGATTGAGAACAAAAATGCACTGCAGCACTGCCCTACATCTGTGAGGAACCAGTGGAAAAAATGTCAACTTTCTTAGGTGACCTGTGATGGATGGCATGGACCAAGGTGTCTCTGCTCCTGTGGGAACTGACAAGGTGAAACAGATCATTCCAAGATCCTCTGGCCAAGATTGGTCACTGTATCTTTGTGTGAGCACAGACTAGTAACTAAGGGTTAAACTGGGATTTCAGACATGAGGAAACCCTGAAATCTGAATATGATTCTGATGCCCTAGGCAAGACATGACCTTCACCAAGGAATGGCAAAGAAACAGTTTTTGTTTTATTATTATTATTATTAAATCAAAGGTGCCAGAAGGCCAAATTTAACCCCTGCTGAAAACAGAAAACAGTCTTAATCAGACATGTAATGCTGCCCCATTTATTTATTAGTTTGTTTATTTGTTTGTTTGTTTGAAAATAATGGTAAAGGTACATAAGAAAAAGATGAGACATACAGTACTTTGGTAAATTATGTAAAAAAAAAGTTGCAATTATATTAAGCTGAAATTATGACAAAAAGTTTAATATATGTAATAAAAAGTCAGTTATGACAAAAAGTAACAAGCATGGCAAAAATTTGACAAATAAAATGGACTTTTATGTCCATTTTGTATCATAATTATGACTTTTATCTCTATTGACATAGTTTACTTTTTATTACTTGACTTTTTGTCATAATTTCTACATTTTTAATCTAATAAATATAACTTTTATATCCATAATTATGACATTTTACATCATAACTGTGACTTTTCATCGCATAATTATAACCTTTAAAGTATGTCTTAATTTAGACTTTCATCTCATAAATATGACTTAGCTTGTCATAATTTTGCCTTTTATACCATAATTATGATTTACCAAAGCATGATTTTTTTTTTCTAATGTGGCAGAAATACACTTCCATTTTAAGGGGCCATCAAGAGATGAACAAAGTTATAGAGGAAAGTTATATTTTCTTTTTTATATATTTTTCAGCTTTGCAGTTCCCAAAAGAGGTAGAAGTTTTTATTGGAGTTTGGTTGGAGATAGAAGTCTGGATCTATTGCTTTTGACTTCCATGGATTTGAACTTTGTCCTTATGCATCTGAAGTCCTGTTGAATTCTGCGCGGTTGTGCATGCATGCATGTTACATTATTAACATCATTAAAAAGCAACGGTTCATGTCTTGCCGCAGGGTTCAAGTGGAGGTCAGTGAATGTCAGCTGATGCACACCACTCATGTGTGATCTTTTGTAGTTATTAACAATGTCAGTCAAGCCACGATGTTCCTGTTGTGAAGATCTGGGAAACATTTGGGTTGCAATTTTTAAGCAAGCCTGTAAATCATAGATAACTGCACAAATTGAAAAGATAAAAGCACAACAATTACACATTATTCTCAGACCACAAACATGTGGTTTGACTCACAATCAGTTTGTTTTACACAGACTGTTTTGTACTGTGGAGCTTTATAGTCCAGTACTTCTGTGGTATTCCACTAAGGAGGCTCAGCAAAAATGTTCAGGTCCAACCACAACTTTGACGAAAAACTGCTGAGTGAGTCAATCTCACTGCCTCTGGGAAAGAAATCAAACGCTCCTGTGATTAGAAAGCTTCACTGCTTGGAATCAAGATAAATGATGGATACAAATTCACAGATTGCAGTTATCCTACACGTACCATAAGAAATCTATGCTTTCTTAGCTATAAATCTGTGCAAATAGCAAAGCCATACCTTGTGTTACATTTCATAGAACCACCACAAGAGACTTAAAAACCACATTAAGCTACAGAATCAGTGACAAGCCTGATCATCGAATCAATCAATCAATTGAATCCTTTGTATGTTTGGTTCTGTAACCATGACTGAAGTGCCATAAATGGGTGGATATATGCCTCGTCAGCCCCCTTGATGCTTGTTATTTCTCCTTTGGATCCAGCATGATGTACACAGACTGTCAAATGTAACGAGTATATGAAGATAAGCTATGCAGCCACACTTTACCTGAATCTGGAGTGCCTCTGGGCTCTGTTTTGGGTCCGCCCTGAATTTGTTGATAACAAGTAGAAATAATGAACTCTAGGGCATCAAAGGATACTTGTAAGCCCTAATACATTCTTTTGATCTTTCTCTACTTGCTGTTCAATAATGAATACATGCTTTTTAAGGTCTTCATAGATGGTTTTAGGGTAAGCCAAAGGGGCTAAAATTGTAAAATAGAAAATGACTTGACATATACTGCATGTCCAAAAGTGTGAACACCCTCTCCTACTTAACAAGTTTGGCTATTGATGCTACACACATTCCTAACAGGTGCATAAAATTAAGTCATGCTATCTTCTTACACAACATTTTTAATAAATGCCAGCCCAGCATCAGAATCTGACCTTACTGATGCCCTTGTGTCTGAATAGGAGAAAATATGCACAGTCATGTTTCAACATCTAGCAGAAAGAAGAAGAGTGGAAGCTGTTTTAGAATCAAAGGTATAGCTACATTCATATTAAAGGGATCATTCAACCCTCATGTCATTCCAAACCTGTATAACTTTCTTACACTCTTAAAAATAAAGGTTCTTTATTGGCATTGATGATTCCATGAAGCACCGATAACATCTATGGAACCTTTCCATTCCAAAAAATAAAAAAATAAAAATCATCATAGTGAAAAAATTTTGTTTATTTTTTAAATGTTTTTCACACTAAAGTAGTTATTTTAAGAACTGTTCACTGAAAGGTTCTTTGGGGAGCCCAAAATGCGAAGAAAAAAAAAAAAAAACTTTTGGAACCTTTATTTTTAAAAGTAAGGTTCCATAAATGAAGATATTTTGAAGAATGTTGGTAACTAAATGGTTTTGTTGACCACTGACTTCTATTTTATAGACAAAAATATACTAAAACATTTATCAAAATATCCTTTTTCATGTTTCACAGAAGAAAGACTTTTTATCGCCATCTGTGGTTGAATCATAAAATTGCAAGTTACCTCCAAAGTTGCTGTTTTTACATCAAGTTGTGCAAGGTCAAATGATATAAACCTGAAATCTGACCCACCACTAAAATATCAATTAGATTAATAGTAATAGTATCTAAAATGAAACAAAAAATATATATAAAAATTATTAATATAAAACAGTATTAGGATTATTTATCCAAATCTTCTATAATGGTTATGTAATGTACTGATAAATATAAAAAAGGACTTACACTAACATTAATCTCAGCAAATCACTTTCTGAATTGCTGCACAAAAAGTGGAACAGGAGCACATAGGGAGAATTCAAATCTTGCCCAAGGCAGCTGAAGGTAACTTTGTTTGTCGTCTCCCGAGGGTGACCTGGTTGCCTTGCCAACAAAGCATGTAATTGGAAATGAAGCGGCCGCACTGCCAAGCCGCCTTTGCTGATCAACCATTGTGTGATGCCTCACACGCGCACACACACTTCTTACAAAGCACAGTGACTGCTGTGCAAAAGCTGGCTGTTTGCCCCTCTTGCTTCCTCCATCTTAACATCATGAATGTTTAAACTCTTCCCAAAAGCACTTTATTTTGTATGTGGCTTAAGTGCATACCAATCTGTCGAGTGGAGGATAAAACATGTCCGACAGTAAGTACAACACTGATTTCAGTTTTGAGAGTACAAAATGTGTGTTAAGGGTTACTCTGTGAAAGAAGCTGATTCGGACACTTTTTCCCCATGAGGCAGTGCTTGAGAAGCACTGATGCTCACAAACTTGGTACTTCTAGAACTCAGAGATGGCACTAAAAAACCAGACCCATCAGTTCCAAGAACTTTTCTACTCTTTCATAGCTTAAGTTATAAATCATGAAAATCCATTCGCTACAAGAAAATCCTTTTTATACTTTTTGTTCTGCTTGGTTAATGCTTCTCAAACTCAAAAGTCCAAATAATGTACTGTGGTTTAGTGCAGCATCATGATACCTGCCTCATTCTTCAAGAGTTTGTTCTGCAGCATTGTTGACTCTGAACTTTATATGTCAGTTTGAATAAATCTTCAAATCAGAGCACAAAGCAGCAAAGGTCATGGATGAACTAGATGAATCTTCCTCTAAGCTGTCTCACCTAACGGCATCAATCTATTCCATGTCTCCCCTGCTGAAAAATGCATACTGAAAATTAATCTTTTTGAAACAGACCATAGTCTTATTGAAGTAAATATCCTCAGTCACATATCCCTGTCTTCTATGCATGCCAAAAGGCCCAAACAATAAAGAAAAGAAAAGAAAGAAGGAAAGAAAGAAAAGAAAAGAAAAGAAAAGAAAAAGAACAAAAAAAGGAAATAAATATGTATTTTTCATCTAAGGCATTGCTTTCTTTTTTGCCCCTGAGGTTCTGAATGAGTGAGTCTTTGTTTGGGGCAAGGTGATCTTCAGTATAGAGGAAAAAATCTGAATGAAAGATACATGAGCGCTATTTTAACCAAGGTTGCTCAAGGAAAACAGCATGTCCTACCTGCTGGGGATATTAGATTCAGTTTTGTGTGTGTATGTGTGAGGGGCTTCGGGGAATATAAGTGCAGTTATTCTTTTATTTTGTGGATGAGGTATGCAAATCCTGTAGCTACCTGAGTTGAAGAAAGCCTGATGAAATGACTGACATTGATGTCGGGATGTTGCTATCGGGACTCGTCGGGACTTGGTACTGCGTCAGAAAACGATTACTTCCCTACTATACAGTATGCAAAAAAACAGCACGCCAAAAAGTAGTATGTCCAAATTCATAGTATTCGAAAAACTGTAGGGGAAAATACACAGTTGATTCTGAAATGTGCATAGGATGGACACTTTACTTTCCCATGAAGCCACGGGAAGGAGGATTTAAATGTAGGGTAGGTGATTTCGGAGAGGCTAGCAATAGCAAGCTAGCTTTGAAAGTATAAGATCCCACCCTCCATAATCACTTCATGATCACTTTCCAAAGTCACGCCTCCTCCAAAACACATGAACACGCACAGGCTGACCAGAGGCTAACCCTAACCAGAGACACGATGAGAGACGGCACTGGTGGAGGGTTGAATTCAACACTGTCAGATTACCTCATGTCTCATTCACCAGTGAGAAAACATTACAGTACAAATGTGTCATGTGACATGTCTACTGAACAGAGTGCGCAGGCAGTGGTATGCAAAAACACGTTAACAGGCAGGTAGGACAGCCTATTGTAGTCCTTGAACTGAGGAATCTGATTGGACAAACATTTGATGGTCCTACACCTTCCACAGATTATATAAATATATATAGACCACTTAACTTAGTGATCGCTTTCGGGATGTGAAGTGACTTTCAACCAGCATAACAAAAAATGTTTTTGGACCAAATAACCTACCCTGCCTTTAAGAATGGCAGTGAAGTGACACAACTGACATCCGAATTTCATACTACCCATATTCATACTATAAAATGTATTTTTTTAACAATCTGTAAGTTCAAATTCAAATGTAAAACCTACTCAGACAGAATGCGATTTCAGGCACACCATGAGTCTCAGTTTCACTTCAAAATTACAGGGAACTATGACTAGACATATACAGTGATTTGTTAAAGGGGTCATATGATGCGATTAAAATTTTTCCTTTTTCTTTGGAGTGTTACAAGCTCTTGGTGCATAAAGAAGATCTGTAAAGTTGCAAAGACTAAAGTCTCAAATCCAAAGAGATATTCTTTATAAAAATTAAGAGTCAACCACGCCTACCTAAAACGGCGCGTTCTAACACGCCCCCACATGTCTACGTCACAATGTGGGAACAACCAAAACACAAAATAAAATCCAGGCCTGGTCCTCTCTCGTCTTTCACTGTCGTAGCTCCTCCTTTTATCCTTCCGGAGCTCCTCCGTGGGACTCCAGACCGGTGAGTGGTGCAGGTGTCGCCCATTATCAATTACTCCACCGGCCTCGCTCCGTTCCCACGGCTCTCGGCCCCGCCCCCACTCGTCACATACCGTATGTGGAAAATAATGTTTTTTGAACCTTAAACCGCATAAACACATTTCATTACACCAAATACACCAAATAATGTTCTTTTTAGCAACATCATATGACCCCTTTAACTTGAGACTCGTTCCGATTGGATCACTGAATCAGTGAGTTGACTCATTCAACTCATTCGAATCAGACATCGCTATTTCTTGTGTCCCTTCATTTCTTCACTTCAGTATAATGAGCCGTTTTTCTTAAATAGTGGAGTAAATAGTCTGATTATTAAGACTTATTATAAGTCTTATTATTTAGAAATGAAGTTTAGTAAAAGTTTCCTAAAATAGTAAAGTATGCGCATAAGTACATTAATGGAGTAAAATACTTTGTTGTTGTCAATATGGCCAGAGTAGAACATTCAAATTGAATATTTACAGATCTCAGACTGCCTGTCTCGGAATGCCATCCATCCAGTTGGGGAAACATTGTGTTGCGGCTGCTTGAGGTTGCCATGGCATTTACATTTAGTGGTATCTTCCCTCTTCATTCCCTGTCTCTTTATTGTAAAGGGCGACTTTCCATTCGCCCAGCAGGACACAGGATTTAATTGCTTCCTTCTTGGATGCTCCCGACCGGTATTCAGTTTTGTGTGGTTGTCACAGGCCGTTTCGCCAGTGGTGAGAACATTTATCAAGAGCATTTATTTATATTGTTTACACAAGACGGCCTACTGTGCACATTCTGAGGCACATTTGGACTCTCCAGCTGAGACCCATGAAAAATTAGCATTTGTGTTTTGTTAATGCCTCGCAGAGAGTTTTGTGAAAAGCTTTAGGCAGTTCCTCCCCTTTCAATAGGGAGCTCTCCCTTGGCCAGCTTTGTGATAAGGCAAACGGCAGAATTTGCATAAATGGGAATTTACATAGGCAAACTCACTTTACTGTCTGACTATGAGAACCTTAACCAACGGTGGCACAATATTCTTCTTCTTCGTGTGAATAGAGCGATGACAGAAGCGCACTGTAGTCTGTTCTCATCTCACAACAACAGGAAAAACAAAAGAGACGCACCACAAAAGGAAAACCGTTAACAGCGTGAGGGAGCCACTGTAGCTGAGGGGTATCCGAGCATGAATATCTCAGATAAGAGGCAAATACAACTGCGTTGAGGTGAACAGAGACATATGGAGCCGGCCTGCAGACGTTCCTGTTACTGATGTCATGTTGGCGCGCAGCAGCAGTGACTGGGTTCCCACTGATTTACAGGTTGAGGCACAAACAGAAGCCACAGCTTTACATGAGAGCGAAGAGACTGACAGCCGCTAACACAGACACAGCGTGGTGTTGCCGGAGGGTGAAATAAGAGTCGCTTATTAGGTCTCAGTATGGGAACAAAATGCAGCAGAGGAGCATTACAGATAGAGATGTTGACAGGCTTGAAGACACGTCTTATCAAAACTGGAACCATAATCTATATCCCACAGGTACGGAAAACCCTATAGAGTTCCATGACCACTACTGTAGAACATTTGTCCCCATCAATACAGTGGATAAAATAGTAGATTCACAATGTTTAAAGATGGAAATTATAAGATTATTTTAAGAAATTTAAACAAAATATTTTTAGTATATATTATTTTCATTTATTACAAGTAAGTGAACAGTTTTAAATAATTTCACTACTTCGGTTTGAGAAGTTGTTGCTATTTTTGCCACATTTCTTCACCTAACATGAAAATAAATATTTCAGGATTTTCTTATTTTTCCCCCTTTCTCTAAGAAAAATGTGTTTGTTTTGTAAATTTTTTATTTTTTAATGTGCTCTCAATTTCACTTTTCTTCTTCAAAATCCCTTTAACTAGTCCACCTAATGCACTTTTGTAAGCTGTTTCCAGTGAATGTGCGAGACTACCGAAATATTTGCCGCTATCCACCTTATTTTTCCCGTAAGAGTGGGCGCGGCCATTTGTAATTTTTATGGGTCTGGCTTCCGGTGTCAAGCGAACCTTTTAGACGCATCTAATCAATTGAACCAGTTGCTTCGCAAAATATGATTCATTTCGAAGCTCTCGAAACACCACACGCTGGTGACGCCTGCTGGTCAAAACTGTGTAAATGCAACAAAAACTTAGGCCAAAATATGCATAAAAACATTTTACAAATAACATTTTACAAACCCATTGCAAATGTTTTATTGAAAGTATAATACATTAAATAATAAAATACCATTAAATGTGAAGTGTCTGTAGTTTTTAAAATAATTATTATTATTAAATTGCAGGGTTTGTTTTGTTGGTTTTATGGAGAGCTAGTCTAAACAGGGCAATAAGAGACTAGGCCAATTAACTAGGCTACTACTCATCCTTTTAATTACACAAATGTCTCATTAAAAATATCTACAAATTGATGAAACTAATCGGAGATCGTATAAAAACCATAGTAGTATTTTGATAGCTCCGCCCCACATATACGTAGCAACCCAGGCAACAATTAGTTCTGTGAAACAAAGCAAACCAATGTTACACCGTGTCTACGGCTGTGATTGTTGTTTGTATTTGGTATCCTGCACTCTCACTTTTTATTATGTTTGATACAATTAATAAGTACGAAGATAAACATTTAAAAACGTGGTTAAAAATATTAAAATTAAGTTCCCTTCAAGTATCACTCTAATGCGAGCTAACTCTCAGTACTTAACTGAGGGATGACTTTAGCTCTTTATTTCCATCCTTTAATACTTAAATCATAACATATTAAGGCATATTAAAATATAACAAAAAAAACAGCTGATGCATAACAGTATCTGTATGTAATAAAATAATGCAAAAGTTGATAATTTTCTTGGGTCATCAGTTAGTTCACAAAGAATCTGCATACTTTTTCCATATTTTTTTCACTCTGATTGTGAAGGGAAGTAGCCTATTTAATAAACTGCGATGTGTAGAACTTTGTAGATGATAGTCTTTTGCATTCTGTTTGAAATCTGCTGAGCTTTCTGTGGGCTCTGATTTTGTGCAGGCCTGCTCATCAGTCCATGGTGTCCCAGCACATAAAAATCAGGTCATGAAGTACATCTCAAGATGACACAATGCATTTTTCTCTCCTAAATGCAGGTGCTCGCTTATATAGGCATGCTGAATTCAAAGCAAAGCGACACTCCCCTAACGAAGTGAGTCAGGAGAGGCAGGTGGTGAATCTACATACTGACATTAATGTTTCATGAACAGGGCCCGGGGAAAGGGCAAAGATATATTACCATAAGCTTTCCAGAACTATCATCTCAGCGTGTTGTTCCTCTGAGACTGTTTTCTTTTTTTAGAAGTTGCTATTACTCATCTGCTGAGACAAACTCTTTTGAGATTCAGTTCATTTCATTTAAGTTTCATTCAGTTCCAGTTTAATACACAAGCGCAGAATTCCATCTGCGGTATCGCCTGCATGCCGTCTTATTACAGAAGAGGGACAGACTTTTTTTTTTTGGACATACCCGAAGCGAAGTATAAAGTATTCAGAATGCAAATTGCCATCCAGCAGGTTCCACAGGCACTAGCTGCCTTAAACAGCAGATTCAGGATAAAGAGAGAGAGAGATGGAGTAACAATTCGGCTAGTAGAAGAGGTTATTGAGAGTGTCAGAGTGACCCCTTCTGGCATGGAGGCTATTACTTGAACATGAAGTCCCAAGGGTAAACTTTCCACCTGGGGAGCTGAGCTCAGCATGAGGCTGGATATACACAAACATGCATTATATGTGCTTTTACTCCTCTAATCCATTTCACTGTATGTTACAGGATGGGAACCAAAGGTTGCTGATCATTAGCAGATGGTGCTAATTCAGCTCTCTTGGGGATGTGGGTCATACATGGAGGCGCTTGGGTGTTCTTGCAACGCAGGCTTTTCCGGAAGGTATATCCATTATCCGGGACAGTTTTTTTATTACGCTTTTTAAACAGGATCCATGGGGCAACAAGAACAGATAAAAATGGTATTTTGAATGATATATATATACTGTATATATATATATATATATATACACATACATATACATATACATATACACACACACACACACACACACACGTATAAAATGTAGAAAAAAATATTATTCTAATATTATTTGATTAATATATTTTCTTTATATTATATTACACACATATATATATATATATATGCATACACACACAAACACAGTGGATATAGAAAAGAATCACACCCCTTTAAAATAATCATATTTTGTTGCTTTTTACAGTATGAAAAGTAGACGGACACAGTTTTTGTTTTATCCAGCTCTATTTAATCAGTGCCACTTATAACATCAAAGTGAAAGATATAACATCAACATGTCAGAAAAAAATAAAAAACCAGAATCACTGAGTTGGAAAAAGGATCATCCCGTTGTGTCAGTATTTTGTTGAACCACCTTTTGCTTTAATTACAGCCTTTAGTCTGTTGGGATTTCTCTCTACTAACTTTGCACATCTAGACTTTGCAAGAACTGCTCAAGTTCAGTTAAATTTGATGGTGACCTTTTGTGGACTGCAGTCTTCAAGTCATTGCACAGATTTTCAGTGGGGTTTAAGTCTGGGCTCTGACGAGGCCATGCAAGGACATTCACCTTTTTCTCCTTCAACCACTGTGTGCTCAGTTTTGCTGTGTGCTTTGGGTCATTGTCATGTTGGAAGGTAAACCTTCTTCCCA
>NW_015628268.1:1029235-1029597 GCF_001515625.1 Sinocyclocheilus rhinocerous
AAACACCCCCATAACAGGATATTACCACCTCCATGCTTTACTGGAGGAATGCTGTTATTTGGATGGTGAGCTGTATTGGATTTTTGCCAGACATATCGTTTGGTGTTGAGGTCAAATAATACAATTTTAGTCTAATCTGACCATAACACCTTATTCCATGTGGCCTCAGAATCTTTAAGGTGCATTTTGGCAAAGCTCAGTCGTGACTGCATGTGGCCTTGGATGTTATAAGTTGCACTGAGTAAATAGAGCTGGATAAAAGAAAAACTTTTGTCCGTCTTCATTTCAGTCTGCAAAGCAACAAAATGTATTATTTTAAAGGGTGATTCTTTTCTATACCACTGTGTGTATATATATATATA
>NW_015628268.1:1029773-1039535 GCF_001515625.1 Sinocyclocheilus rhinocerous
ATACATTTTAATTTGTATACCACATTAGAAAATGTATATACTACATTTTATATTGTATTTAAAATAAGCTTTCCAGAACTATCATTTCAGTATATTGTAAAATTAAAATGTTAATAAAAAATATGAATATAAAACTTTTATATAGTATATAAAATGTATAAAATACTTGTTTTAATTATATTGTATTATAAATATATTATATTATATACACCTTCAAATTCATACATGCATTTCATGCCCAATTTATTAAGAACATCTTTTTTCTAAATAAATAAATAGCTCTTCTTCATAATCATCTTCCACATCAGTGATGTTGACCACAGATTCTCATGTAACAGTAGAAGGGAAAGAGCAGTCTCTCTGTATGTGCACACATTTCTTCCATCCTTCTCTGTAAGTAGGTCAGGAGCATTTCTACAGTTCTCAGGCAGCTTCTGACACACTTTTCTTGGGCATTTAGTTAATATCTTTTCTGAAGTGCTTTTGTGTGGTGATGGTCCCCGGAGATTTGTTCTTCCTGTTTCCTGCCCATGCAGCCACAGACTGCTATAGGTTGCCCTCAGTCTACTTGTTTAACGCCCACATCTGTGTCCATTAAGGCATGTTTCATCGCCACAATGACACTATATCCATTGACTTTTCTTAGCAGACAGCCACTATGTATTGATATTTTCAGTTAGAGATAATCTTATATTACCTGTAATTTGATCTATGTCGAGATCAATGTTTCATAGTGCTATGAAACCATTTGTGAGTAATTGATCATTATTGTGACAGCAAAATCACACAAATTTTATTTGTTAAGCTTTTTTATAACCGTTAAAGCTAGCTGTTATTCATAATAATAGGCCTATTTGGCTAAACTAAATCACCAATGCTCTCCAAAATAGTTTTACATGGAGTATAGTATGTCACTCTGTAGGACATGTCAACTTCCCAAGAGTATTTCACGTCCCATAAACACCATATGGCAAGAGAAAACGTCATGGGATTCAGAATGCATTTATATTGTGTTACTTTGCAGGTCCTTTGGGGTTTGTATTACACCGTATTATAAATCTATGAATCTATTTGAAATAAGATACACAGAAATCAATACTCAGTTTTGCTGACTCCCACCTCTATTACATAATGCAGTCAGGTCAGAGAAACATGGTTTATGTTTCATATAAGATTGTGAGTAGAGCTCATGATTACAAAATTTATGAAGAGACTCTGAACATCCTAAGAAATTATGATTATTTGATGTATTTCTGATCAATTAACTGCAGATATTTTGAATTCAGATCTATAAACAATGTGTTTAATCACCTGCCTTGTATCAGCCTGCCAGCAAAATCATCAGGTCAGACAGAAGCTTCTACACCTAATGTGTGGCTGTAATGACTACACAATCATGAGAGCGGCACAAGCCACTGTTGCCCTTGTTGATATTTACAATGCCTGCCATGCATGTGACTCACTTCTATTTCTGAAAAGTGTTTTCTGAAGTGTTGGAAAACTACTCATCTTAAATTCCTCATCCCAGCGGGCCTCGCAGCCATCTGTGATTTCAGCCTCTTCCTCTCCCCCTTTCTTCTCCTCCCTCTCTCCCACTCATTTACTCTGTCCGTATCTCTGTCCTTCGAGAGCATGAGACATCTGGAGTTGTGCTCCTGTCTTGTTGTGCTCTAATAGAACAGGCTGTTTAGGACTCTGTTCTCCTTCCTGAATTTCATTCTCACGAATGCGATTAATAGATCTCACTGAAGAGCCATGTCTCCAGGTAACCTCTCTAGATGTGCTCATGATTACCCAAACAGCTATTTACATGGGGTTTTGAGGTCCTTCTGTTTCAGCTTTCTTCATAATAACATCTGTGCATTTTGCACAATGTTTGTAAATAGTTCATATATGGCTGCCAACTGATGCTTGATGAAAAATTCAATGCACCGATATTAAAAGTGTGTTATGTCCGAAAACTGATCAATCTTAATTATTAAAATTCTACAATTTTGCCTAAATAAATGTAAGTAATAAAAATAAATAAATAATAAAAAATATAAATCATTATATATAAATCATTTTAAATACTACAAGTGAATTTAGGCATCATAAAATAATGTACAATATGAAAAATAATATTCATTTTGAGATTTGCTAAAAATTACATTAAATAGTTATTTTTAGTGATTTTAATATTCATTTTAAGTCAGCATTGTTGTGGCAAAGATACAATTAAAGATCCAACACTGACTGATTTCAGTAAATTAAATGACCTCTATCAGCCAATAACAAACATAATTTAATGTAATTAATCAGTACCTACATCAAAATGCATTTCCTGAGAGAACCCTTTAAATACATCACATTTTTGTGGCAGACAAAAGCATTGAATAAGCATTACTTTAGAAGACAGTATATTGTTTGTTTTATTGTCCATATGAATTCATTTTGTAGTGCATTATCAAGAAACAAAAATCCTCCATCTTGACTGGATCAGTCTCTAGTGCTACTTATCACATTACACATTAAAGTGTTAGTATTTGACATAAATGGCCTTCAGCATTTCACAATGATGGACTTTTAACTGTCTTCTTAAATCCCTAAATCCCTCAGTCTCAGCTACGTACATAAACTGACACGTGAAGCCGTTTTGGATTATATTTAATCTTTGTGTTTCTCTGTATTGGCAGACTTTAATATGAGACTTTTTTTCAAGCCAAAATATTTAAAGTGTCATTAACCATCATCTGTTAGTTTGAGCCGGGGATAAAGGCCATCTGGTAATTTCCCTCTCGGTTCAAGGGTCGTCTTCATTTGTTTCCTTTGAATATTCTGTGATCTCAATGAACTCTCTTTCTCATTTTTCACCACCTCTGCTGTTTTCGTTGAGTTCAATAAATTCATTGTGCAGAAATCAGTGAAATGCACTATGGTAATGATCTCCCTTTGAAAATCACATCTGCATGTGTATGTGTGCACGCTTGAGCCGAGGCTGTTCCAGAAATTCATTTATCCCCATCACCATGAGTGCAGATAAGGCGATGGTGGCTAGTTTGAAGAAGACTCCCTTGAAAATCTTTAAGCCCCTTTTCAAAGGATTACCCACAGTGGCATCGAACACTCGACAATGCATGCGGAGGTACTGAGGGACTAGCCGTAAGTTTAATTAGAAACATGGAGGGAGGTCGCTGGGCTATCTGCTGAAAAAATGAACACATTTTAGTCCCGGTCCTCGCACAGGCACTCTACTGTCAGGATGCAGGGACTTCAAAGCGAAGAGCTGTGTGGGTATCAGGATTTCAGCTCTGTTTGGTTTGCTTGGAGAGCTGTTTACAGACAGAACATGCTGGAAGCTCGGGCCGACCTTTCTGTAGGTTCTGTTTCAAACTCCTCAACTGTGCGCCGAATATAAAGCAATGTCAGAGTGAACATGTACACACTGCAAAATTTCAGATATGACAAACACACTTAAATGATGGAGTGAATCGCCTAAATCAGGGTTTCCTTTACTGGGGGTTTGTGAAGGAACTGCTGAAGGTCTGTGATGAAAAGCTAATAATTCATTGAATTAATAAAATATAGAATTGCAATTTTAAAAGAAAACAAAACACTAAAAAATTTAATATTTTATTTGTTTACCTGCATGTTATGTGACCGTGAACTGACAGAGAACCGTGAACATGCGAATGTGTTGTTGAATTATTGAAATATTAATTTAAAATCTCAGGGGATATAAGTAAATATTTTAACTCTGACAAAAGAGTTTGGTAATCCTTGCCCTAAATCATTAATGTGTGTGTATGGGTATGTACAGAGGCGTCATGCCCACTCAGATTTTTGAGCCAAGTGGATTTTGAATGCAGCTTCCAAAAGACAAAAAATTGCCGATTAATATTTTTTATATTTAATACAATCACACAGGCGTGATTATAACGTTCAGTGCATCATATCATCAGCTGCTAAATTCAAATCTGGAGCTGAGACAGATACAGACGCGTTTTTACAGCACTGCGCATTAACCAATCACACACGATGCTGTTGAGCTTATGAATGCAATGGCCAATCAGAGGTGTTCCGATGAGTAATCGCTAAAATGCCGGTGTTCTCTTCACTCGCTCGCTGACTGAATTCCTCTTTCTGGCAAATTCTCTAGTCAGAAACAACAAAGTGCAAATGTGTGTACGAATCTGTAAGATATTAATTTCATAGTGTAAACAGCTTCAGTGATTTTAATGGGAGTTTTTGAGAGTGCTTGAACTAGACTGTCAGTGAAAATGTTCTTTGATAATGTAAATGTTCTTTGCTCTCTTTCTGAACTATGAAAGTGTTATGATTAGTAGCCTATAACTTGCAATGTTTTTATTCACATTAACTTTCAATGTTAAATTCACATTAAATATAAACTCAGTCGTATTAAAATATGTTATGGCATGACATCCATAATTGTTAATTAAGTAAACAGACAGGTTTTTATGCATAGTTAATAGATTACATTATTAGGTTACTTTGACCATCGCCCACTATAGGTGAAAATCAAGATATTTCGTGATATAGTTAATGCGTTTGGGGATGTTTCAAATAAAAAGGAAAAAATAAATAAAACATAAGTGCTGTTGTGGCTGCTGTGTGTCACATGACGGGCAGTACTGTTTTGTTTATGCCTGCAAAGATGCTTTTAAACAAAGCACACTCTTGTTGAGGGTAGCTTTTTGTAGTTGTTTACAGAGTACAGTCATGCATTTGGGTTGTTTAAGCTTATTTTTGTAAGGCAAGTTTTATTTCAGGCTTGTTTTGTCAGAACCTATTACAGGTTTTAATAGTAAGATCTGGCAACACTGTCCTTATGTATAGGCCGCAGGGCTGGTAAGCACAATTAAAAGGTGAAGTGACAAACAAATTTAGCTGTTGTGTATAAATGACCAATGATTCTTGGCATTAGTCTTATTAATCTAATTAGCAGATAATCACAGTAATGTACAAGGAACAATTTGGTCGTTTTAAATAATTTTGCTTGTGGCAAACACACAAAATTAAAGTCCTTTGATATTTGGAATCAAGTGAGCAAGCTTTGTGGTAATAACGTTTGATCAAGTTCCTGAAATTTCTCCTTAAGGGATTTATTCAAATTTTCTAGTCACTGCAATCTCGCTTCTTCTATAACACAAGAAGCTTGGCTTTGGAAAGGGCATCATTTACAGTGGGTTGATCTCCTGAGGTGCCAAGCAGAATGTTTAATAATTACCTATGAAATCTTGTCCCTGGTGCTCAAGGAGAAATAGACTGATTGTTTTTTGGAGAAAAAAAACCAAAACCTGGGGCATCAACATCAACAGGAAGCACAAATTGGTTATTATGTTCTAAGCTCTCATAATTTGGATGTCAGGCAGTCTTGAATAAACAAACACATACACACACAAACATCAACAACAACTTTTTATAAACTCGTCACTATTGATTCCTCTCCTACGAAACCATTAATGTCAGAGAGAAAATAGACCTTGCACACCCACATCTATTCATCCCAGTGATTACCGGTGTGAATACTATTTGGATTGCTTGGAAATTGACATTTATTATTCTTGATGACAAAATGCGCAGACGGCGGACTCCATCACCATCATCTTCCTTTCCCGCTGAGAGTAACAGGCAATTCAGACGCTGAGGAATCTCGGCTTCATTCATCAGGGTTTATTATTGAGCGCTTCTCTGTGAATTTCAGTCCACCGTGTCTCAGGATGGATGTGCTGAAGTAAAGCGCTGGAGTAATTTGTAGATGTGCTGAATTCAAGGTCATGTTTTTGATTTCAGATATGCTGAACAATCACAGATTTTGCACTGCTAGTGAAACGGGAGCCTGGGGCCTCTGTAGCTACACTATAAGACAAAAACATTCCTCTACTGAATAATGCTAAAACAACAACAACAACAACAAAAAAACCAAAGATTTAATTTATTAATGTAGGGTTTTTTTTACTCACTATTCTGAAGTTCTAACAACTTACACCTTTGAGGAACACACTCCAATTCCCAGCATTCTTTGCGTGGACCTGGATTGTGGGAGAGTATGGCTATGTTCACACTGTCAATTTTTGGGATTGACAACCGCATTTACTTACAGATGTGAGACTCTAAATGTCACGTTCACACAGCAACTTACAGTAGTGTCTCGAATACTGTCTGTTTGAACGTGCAACGGGAGTCAAGTCCGTTTTCCTTAACAGTAACCATAGCAACAGTGACTATCGTAATATCAAAGATGGCGACGTCCATAAAATTGAAAGTCCTGTTCTGTTCACACAGCGTGTGTTTTCCGAGAATGCGGTTGTGAGTCCTGAAAATTTACAGGAGTGAGTTCGGTTACAGAATGTGGTTGTCACGCCTGAAAATAACCGTACTGTGTGTGAACGTAACCATATTAAGGACTCAAATACAGGACTGGCAACCAACCGTATTCTGCTGCTGTGTGAACGTGGCCTATGTGTTAAAGCAAGATTATGATAGTTGTTCTGTTATTTGGGGATTTAGAAGCATTTTGGGGATTACCATTAGGAGAGGAGTGGTGCTTGTGCTTGGGTTGAGGGATGGCTAATTTACATAATATATATTTTCACATAAAAAGCAGATGTATTACAAATGTGTTGCAGTGACAGGCCTTTGCTTCCTCCTGACTTCATTCACCATGTATATGCATCATAAACACAAAGTATATTTAGCATGCAAGCAAGTGTTTTAACTAGTTAGTAGCCAACTACAAGAGATTCAGTTGGGTTGTTGCATTTACTTAATTCAGTTTTGCTACACAAGGTGAGTGATGTAATTAATTTTTAGTTCAAATAGGTCTAGATTGTAAAAAGTTGTTTGTGTGTCAGGTCATGTTTAGTTGATGCAATCTTGTGATGTAAGAATGAGTTTGTTCCTCTACTTATGGCCAAGATACTGTAGTTTGTTACTCTTGTTGTGTTTCATGTATACACGTGACATGTCAGGCATCATATATGCATTCAAAAAGCAAAGGTCTATTTCTATTTTTGCAGAAGACTAAGCAACTATTCAAGTGGTAACTAGATTTTAATTATTTAAATATATTTTAATATAATATATTAATATATATATATACAATATATATATACATTATTTAAATATGTTTTACTCAAATACATTAATCAGCTGATCAGTCAAGAACAGTCTTTAAGTACACTTTAATGAAATGGTACAAGAGACATTAACAGAATAACTCAATGAGATCATGTGAGGATAATATTCGTTTTATTTTTTAAAAAGGTTTAAAAGCAACACATTGTTTAATGTGTAACACTAATAATTTTTAAATATAGTTTACATTGAAATATGTAAATTTTCTAAAAGTATGTCAACACAGACAAACAAGGTGCTTACACTGGGCCATGTGGCTCAGGCCAGGGCAATTGTAGCACAATGTTACAATTGCCCTCAATGTTGCAGCCATGATAAAATCTTGTGTTTATATTAACATAGGTTGTTCATGTTAATTTTTTAATCAATAACCTAGAGATAAAACGTATGTAAGTTTAAATTCGCAGTCATCTAAACTTTAGACAGCAGAAGAAAAATATTCTACATCCAAAAATAACTTTCATACCTCAAAACAAGTATTTAGATAAACTTCTGCTGAGGTGAAATGATTGTGCTCTTTTTTCACAGGCAGAGAGAGAATCCTACTGAGCTTGTGCAGATTTAGTGTCATCACTCTAGTTTGTTTCTGATTGGAGGAATTGAGTGTGTTACAATGGTCTCCCCTAAATGTGTTGGGTAATGGTATTTACAGGCCTTTGCTTCCTCCTGACTTCATTCACCATGTATATGCATCATAAACACAAAGTATATTTAGCATGCAAGCAAGTGTTTTAACTAGTTAGTAGCCAACTACAAGAGATTCAGTTGGGTTGTTGCATTTACTTAATTCAGTTTTGCTACACAAGGTGAGTGATGTAATTAATTTTTAGTTCAAATAGGTCTAGATTGTAAAAAGTTGTTTGTGTGTCAGGTCATGTTTAGTTGATGCAATCTTGTGATGTAAGAATGAGTTTGTTCCTCTACTTATGGCCAAGATACTGTAGTTTGTTACTCTTGTTGTGTTTCATGTATACACGTGACATGTCAGGCATCATATATGCATTCAAAAAGCAAAGGTCTATTTCTATTTTTGCAGAAGACTAAGCAACTATTCAAGTGGTAACTAGATTTTAATTATTTAAATATATTTTAATATAATATATTAATATATATATACAATATATATATACATTATTTAAATATGTTTTACTCAAATACATTAATCAGCTGATGAGTCAAGAACAGTCTTTAAGTAAACTTTAATGAAATGGTACAAGAGACATTAACAGAATAACTCAAAGAGATCATGTGAGGATAATATTCGTTTTATTTTTTTTAAAGGTTTAAAAGCAACACATTGTTTAATGTGTAACACTAATAATTTTTAAATATAGTTTACATTGAAATATGTAAATTTTCTAAAAGTATGTCAACACAGACAAACAAGGTGCTTACACTGGGCCATGTGGCTCAGGCCAGGGCAATTGTAGCACAATGTTACAATTGCCCTCAATGTTGCAGCCATGATAAAATCTTGTGTTTATATTAACATAGGTTGTTCATGTTAATTTTTTAATCAATAACCTAGAGATAAAACGTATGTAAGTTTAAATTCGCAGTCATCTAAACTTTAGACAGCAGAAGAAAAATATTCTACATCCAAAAATAACTTTCATACCTCAAAACAAGTATTTAGATAAACTTCTGCTGAGGTGAAATGATTGTGCTCTTTTTTCACAGGCAGAGAGAGAATCCTACTGAGCTTGTGCAGATTTAGTGTCATCACTCTAGTTTGTTTCTGATTGGAGGAATTGAGTGTGTTACAATGGTCTCCCCTAAATGTGTTGGGTAATGGTATTTAATTAGCGATTTTAGTGTTTGAGTGCGTACAGTTATGAATAATTAAATGATGTTGGTTTAAGACATCAAATTAATTGCTTTAAAGTGAGCTACAAAATGAACAATATAATTATTTTTAAATCAGTGAGTTAAAAACTAGTGCTGGGCAACAATTAATCACGATTAATCGCATCCAAAATAAAAGTTTTTGCTTACATAATATATGTGTGTGTACTGTGTATATTTATATATAAATACACACACATACAGTATATATTTTGAAAATATTTACATGTATATATTTATATTCACATAATTTATATTATATATGAATATATTTAATATATAAACATAATATATTTTTCTTAAATATATACATGCATGTGTGTGTATTTATATATACATAATAAATATACACAGTACACACACATATACTATGTAAACAAAAACATTTATTTTGGATGCGATTAATCGCGATTAATCATTGTCCAGCACTATTAAAAACATGTTCTTGAAATGACTTAATCTGAACAGGTAATTGTTGTAATGATGACAGGTAATAAGTCATGACAACTACTTCTGTCTGTCTCTCTCCAAGTCTAAACATTTGA
Source organism: Sinocyclocheilus rhinocerous (assembly GCF_001515625.1). Taxonomy (NCBI): domain Eukaryota; kingdom Metazoa; phylum Chordata; class Actinopteri; order Cypriniformes; family Cyprinidae; genus Sinocyclocheilus; species Sinocyclocheilus rhinocerous. The sequence goes on from NW_015628268.1 coordinate 1,039,301, forward strand.
TTTATTGTCCTCCAGGTTAATTCAGTAGTCAGTGTTGTGGAATCAAAATGGACAATTTTTTAAAGGGGTCATATGATGTTACTAAAAATAACATTATTTTGTGTATTTAGTGTAATGAAATGTGTTTATGTGGTTTAAGTTTCAAAAAACACATTATTTTCCACATACTGTACATTATTGTTTCTCCTCTATGCCCCGCCTTTCTGAAACGCGTCGATTTTTACAAAGCTCATCG
>NW_015628268.1:1040390-1044511 GCF_001515625.1 Sinocyclocheilus rhinocerous
AGAACGAGCCGTTTTAGGTAGGCATGGTTGACTCTTAACTTTTATAAAGAATATCTCTTTGGATTTGAGACTTTAGTCTTTGCAACTTTACAGATCTTCTTTATGCACCAAGAGCTTGTAACACTCCAAAGAGAAAGGAAAAATTGAAATCGCATCATATGACCCCTTTAAATGAAATATATTAATGATTTATCCATTTACATCAATATTTTTTTTTAAATCCACATGTAATTTTTAAGAAAAAAAAACCCTAACCCTGTGTCTCACCTCTTCTCTCGTAGATTTAGCAACCTGTCACTCACATGAGATCACAGCCATTAGCAATCAGCAACGATCATCCAACGATCCAATCAATTCCTGATGGACAAAATCAAGTCCGCTTTCAAGAAGCCACTTCACTTGGATATATGTCACAGTTGGAAAAAAAAATATTATTGCATGCCAACTTTACTAACCCACCCCTTCACCTCCACCCCTTTCAAAACTTTTAAACTCCAACTTGCTAAAAATACCCAACCTCTTTACCAGAAATGCTAAAAGTGTACTTTGTAAATGGCTCTCCATTGGACATCATAAATGATGCAGGCTGTGGATTTATAGCTTGTAATCGGTAGCTCTTCCATGGGAAATGTACCCACAGAAATGTCAAACACAGTCATTTAAGTACTGGGTTATGAGATGGTGGGAAACCTTTTTTTTTTTAAGCAATCTGCCAAGAAGAAATTTATATTAGGTTCCTGGGAGCTTGACACAATTTTTTAACATTACAGATTCAGTACACCTCTGTAACCACCCAGAACACCACAGCAGTGAGTTTTTAACAGACAAGCACGTTTTGTTCAGAAACAGTAAAAATCTAGTTCATGTTATTGCAATTAATTTACCTCGATCTCATGAGGAAAGACGTGACTATGCATAAGTTTTCCCGAAATACGGACCTGCAGGTACAAATCCACGAAATCCAGCCATTTCAAAAAGAATTCACTAGATCGTGAATTTTACTTGAGGGCAAAAGTTTCACATTGACCAACACGTGAGGACGGATTCACCATTGTTGACCTTTTCAGTAGACGTACGTTTTTTTTTTACTAAATGTGACCACATCTTTACGTATCTCCAAGCAATGCAAAGTAGTTGTGTTTTGTTCCTGAATAAAACAGTGTTTTTGAATTAATCGATTTAATAAAGAATTAGTGATTCACTCATAAAACAGTCTCTTGTTTAGTTCCTGAACGAATAAGTGTTTTGAGTGAATCAGTTAAGTGAATGATTCATTCATCACTCATAAAGACAGCAACTTGATTTATTTCTGAATGAATCAGTGTTTTACCAAATTGGTTGAGTGAATGTTTCTGTGACTGCATCTGAAATCACATAATCTTACTTCTTTTAAATAAGTAATTACCATTAAATTAACATTCCATCGCTTCACTGCCATTCGGTCTCATGGGATAGTAAAGTGTTTAATGCATAGATGCATTTCAGAATTTCCCTGGAAATAGTAGGTAATTTGGGGAATTATTTATTTATTGCCTACTGTTTTATGAATACTGTGAATTCAGACATACTACTCAGTTCATGTAATGTTTTTCACCTACTAGATAGTAAGGAAATGTGATTTCGCTTGTTTAATTCCTGAACAAATCAGTGTTTTGAACAAATCAATTTCAAATTGAACAAAAACATTTCAAATCTATTATTAAGCTTGTAAAAGGGGTTCATTTAAAAGCTCAGCCATGTTACAAAATTGGCCTTGTACGCAGTAGCTAATGTTTCCTGCAAAGCTGATATAGAGAGTAAAGGCAAATCAGATGAGATATGACTTGATTTGTACGTTTTCACATATGTATTGTCACGGTTGTACTACACTGAGGAACGAGGAGACACAGGAGAATTCGCAGTAAACACAGTCTTTAATCCTTCCAACACGGGGTATACTGGGCAGACAGGAACACATGTAGCACAAGATGAAAATTTAATACCGGACAAGGGAGAATGGCACAGGCTAGAACTTAAATGGGGCAGATAACGAGGGGCAGACAGGTGATGAGGATAAACTAACAAGGAGACACACCTGTAAACAATGAACAATCAAACACACTGGAAAACTACGTTGCAGAGCACATGGGGAGCAAAAACACAACACAGACAGTCCAGAATCCTGACATTACGCCCCCTCCCGGAAGGTGCGTCCTCGCACCATAGAAACAACAGAGGGAGGGATGGCTGGGAACTTGGGAGGAGGCTCAGGAGGAGGACGGATATCCAGGAGGGGGCGGCAGACAGAGTCCAGGGAGGAGACGATGGAGGGAGGAGCCAGGGAGGAGACAGGAGGGGCTTGGAGTAATAGATCTGACTGATCTGATAAGACGTCTAAATCATTTAGATGAAACAGACACTACAGAGAAAGCAAGAGTATAGGGAGGTAAATTGTGAACAAATATTATTCAAAGACGAACGTCATTTTAATAAGTTAATCTTTCGTAATATTTAAGTAATGTTTCTAATTACAGTACATTTTTGCTCTGTCAATGGAAGTAGTTCCAAACAAAGCCATGGTAGAATTAACCATTATGGTGCGGTCATATTTACAGTTTTCAGCAAATTTTCCCACGTGAAATCCAGCCATTTCAAAAAGAATTCACTAGATCGTGAATTTTACTTGAGGGCAAAAGTTTCACATTGACCAACACGTGAGGACGGATTCACCATTGTTGACCTTTTCAGTAGACGTACGTTTTTTTTTACTAAATGTGACCACATCTTTACGTATCTCCAAGCAATGCAAAGTAGTTGTGTTTTGTTCCTGAATAAAACAGTGTTTTTGAATTAATCGATTTAATAAAGAATTAGTGATTCACTCATAAAACAGTCTCTTGTTTAGTTCCTGAACGAATAAGTGTTTTGAGTGAATCAGTTAAGTGAATGATTCATTCATCACTCATAAAGACAGCAACTTGATTTATTTCTGAATGAATCAGTGTTTTACCAAATTGGTTGAGTGAATGTTTCTGTGACTGCATCTGAAATCACATAATCTTACTTCTTTTAAATAAGTAATTACCATTAAATTAACATTCCATCGCTTCACTGCCATTCGGTCTCATGGGATAGTAAAGTGTTTAATGCATAGATGCATTTCAGAATTTCCCTGGAAATAGTAGGTAATTTGGGGAATTATTTATTTATTGCCTACTGTTTTATGAATACTGTGAATTCAGACATACTACTCAGTTCATGTAATGTTTTTCACCTACTAGATAGTAAGGAAATGTGATTTCGCTTGTTTAATTCCTGAACAAATCAGTGTTTTGAACAAATCAATTTCAAATTGAACAAAAACATTTCAAATCTATTATTAAGCTTGTAAAAGGGGTTCATTTAAAAGCTCAGCCATGTTACAAAATTGGCCTTGTACGCAGTAGCTAATGTTTCCTGCAAAGCTGATATAGAGAGTAAAGGCAAATCAGATGAGATATGACTTGATTTGTACGTTTTCACATATGTATTGTCACGGTTGTACTACACTGAGGAACGAGGAGACACAGGAGAATTCGCAGTAAACACAGTCTTTAATCCTTCCAACACGGGGGATACTGGGCAGACAGGAACACATGTAGCACAAGATGAAAATTTAATACCGGACAAGGGAGAATGGCACAGGCTAGAACTTAAATGGGGCAGATAACGAGGGGCAGACAGGTGATGAGGATAAACTAACAAGGAGACACACCTGTAAACAATGAACAATCAAACACACTGGAAAACTACGTTGCAGAGCACATGGGGAGCAAAAACACAACACAGACAGTCCAGAATCCTGACATTACGCCCCCTCCCGGAAGGTGCGTCCTCGCACCATAGAAACAACAGAGGGAGGGATGGCTGGGAACTTGGGAGGAGGCTCAGGAGGAGGACGGATATCCAGGAGGGGGCGGCAGACAGAGTCCAGGGAGGAGACGATGGAGGGAGGAGCCAGGGAGGAGACAGGAGGGGCTTGGAGCGTGAGGAGTCCAGCTGGACCCAGGTTACAGCCATAATGACGGCCCAGGGTGGAGCCGACGGAGGGAGGAGCCATGGAGGAGGAATGGCCACCGACTCCGGGGGGCCGACCAATGGTG
>NW_015628268.1:1047256-1056099 GCF_001515625.1 Sinocyclocheilus rhinocerous
GAGACGGAGAGCCAACGAGCCAGGGGGATGCCGAGGATCCGGGGGGCCAGGGTGGAGCCGAGGGCTCTGGCGACCAAGGCGGAGGCGGAGATCCACGGCGGAGCGACTGAGGACCAAGGTGGAGCTGGCGGGAGGAAGGAGCCTAATAGAGCTGGTGGGACTGAGCAACGAGGTGCAGCTCTGGACTGGAATGGGGCAGATAACGAGGGGCAGACAGGTGATAACGAGGGGCAGACAGGTGAGGAGGATAAACTAATAAGGAGACACACCTGGAAACAATGAACAATCAAACACACTGGAAAGAGCACTGGGGAGCAAAAACACAACACAGACAGTCCAGAATCTTAAATTTAATTTCAATATTTCTATTGCATAAAATAGGCCTATCAGCCTTTATACACCATATATCTTGTTTAAGATTGGTGAAACCGTCATAAAACATGTAGTGGTCTCTAGTGGGCCGGGTCTAATGGGACTGCACTTAAATGTTTAATGATTACAAATGAATCTTTTGGATGATAAATCCACAAATTGACTCTAGCGCTACTGCTGAGATTGAATAAAAGCTAATTTACCAGTAAATGTGACATTTTGGTAAATTCAGTGCCAATGCAGCGAAAATGCCATTTATTCAGGCAATGTTAGAGTGAGGATATCTCTGTATTATACAGTCAAAGAGAGCTTTGAAAAAGACATAAAGCCACAGTATGAGGTGTGGCTGTTAACATTCCTTAATTTAATGCAAAACACTCTCTCTCTCTCTGTCTCTCTGTTCGTCCTTTTTATAAGCAAACTGTGCTAATTAAGTGGAAAAATTTGCGCAATGCTTGCAATATCACACCCATGAAGTCATATTTCACCTCGGACAGACTTCAAAGTAAGTTATTTGATGTCTAGATGAATATGTACTCAAGGATATATCTATCCATCTAATACCATATGAAATGTAATCCTTCTCCCAGGAGTGGATGAAAAGATAATTAGTACTTTTCTCACTCCCTACTGCTGTCTTTCCATCCGTAGACAAATGCTCTGTGTGTTTCTCTCTCTTTTTTCATCACTACACTTATTGAGAAGTGAAATCTTATATCTGATTCGGTTTCCATGGCAGCTCCTGGTGGGGTGTCAATACAGCAAGAGAGTGATATGAGCGAACATCATGTTTACGTGTGAACGGAGAGTGTGTGAGTGTGTATGCAAGTGAGAGAGACAGGCAGACAGCGTGCTTGTGGGGATAGACTCATAGGTGTGAGCATGATCAAATTAGCACACTGGCACTTCCTCCAGTCCTCTGGAGAAAGAAGAGAATGCAGGTGTAGCTAAAAATCTAGCTTTCCCTCTTCTGACTTTTGCAGTAACAAAAGAAAGCGAGTGAATTAATGCAGATCTGATGTTTTTGAGTTGTGTTTCTACTAGTTAATGCTTTATTTAAGTAATAAGATATGAGAGGCTGTTCTATATTGTGAATAGATCTAATAAAAGTGTCTGGGTGCTATTTCATTGCAAAATCAAAAGAAAATATATGTACTTATTATTTAAGAAAATGAGGCCTATTTTAGGGCCTTTGTAAGATTTATATTGTGTCAAGTAAAGCACATTTATCCACATAAAATCTCCTTATCCTTCCTCTAATGCAAAATAATAATAATAATAATAATATATTTAAATTGTAAAATTGCCTCAGCAGCACGGTAGTGTGTGTTGTGTGTTTAGTAATTGGTGATTAGAATAATATTTTTATTACAGTAATGAAAGCTTGGTGAAAATGTCATGGAAATAATAGTGGTAAGACATTTTATAATAATAATAATACATTTTAATTGCAAATTTGCCTGTACATCATGTTAATGTTTGTTTTACTCAATGTATGCTTGCTTTAATAAATAAATAAATTGATGTTTATTAAATTCAATATTTATAAATATGACATTTATTACTGTATCAAAGTAATTAGAATGAGATTTTTTGGATTGCAGTACTGAGAACTTGGTAGAAAATGTCATGAAAGCAATCTTATATATATTATATATTAAAGTAATAAAAATTTGATTTGTCTGCATTGATGCCTTTTCTTGTCTAAACATTTTTTTTTACAGATGCTAGTAATGTAAACACCATCTACATGACGTTTCAAACATCAGTATGTTTTAGATAATGCACTGTCGGGATGCCTATGGGAGTCATACAGTCTCAGAAAAAAAGGTACAAAAGCTGTCACTGGGGCTCAAGAGCTGTCACAATGTACCTTATTTAACCCTAAATGGTGTGCATTAGTACCTTAAATGTACATATTAGTACCTTTTGAAAGGGTACTGCCCCAGTGACAGCTTTTGTACCTTTTGAGTGTATGAGGCTTATTCTGTGCATGTTGGGAAGGATTTGTTTCATGCTTGATCGTGTTTGTTGACACTCCTCATATAGTCAGACTGCATTTCAGTTGTTCAGATAAGAAGAGAAACTGCAGCAGTCATCCAAGAAGAAAGTGGAGGAATAGGCATGACATGCAAAGATTGTTTTTGTGTGTGAATGTGTCAGTTTGTACATGTGCAGCGGATGGGCAACTGGGTCAAAGACCAACTCATGGATTTTCATTGAATTTAAAAGACTAAAGCATGAAATCTACATTACGTTTGACTCAGGAGCTGACAAAGTATGATGTTTCTGTTCATATTACTTTAGCTTAACAACCATCTCCATTAGATTTTACAGTACTGAATGACTATGCTCAAAAGTCTTCATCTTAAAAGATGCATGACCATATAGGATTCAAAACGCAAGTATCATAAAACATTCACTGTACATGTGAGAATACTTTCAGGAAAGTAAGGTATACAGCCTGTGCTCAGACCACCTTGTTGGACAAAGTTGCACCAGAAACTGTATAAAATGAGAGGTAGAAATATGCAGAATGAGAGAATGTCATTGAATGTTATGTTCAGAATCCAGTTCACTGTTTGGGCATGTGGATGGTACTGACTTGCAGTGCAGCTGTCAGCATTTGAGCCTCTTTTAAGGAGATATCACACAACATTCCATGAACGCACTGAAACTTTTCTCTCCACCCTGTAGGCGATCCCTGACCCACGCCAGTCAGGCTTTAAAGTGTACTGTTATGAATATATTATGCTGAGATTTCATCAATTCATCATGTCTAAATATATGCTATTTGATAGTACTGGAAGGCATTTATGTGTAGACACATAACAGCATTTTTGGACTTTATACTGATGGCTGTCAGCATCATAAAAAGGTAAATTACACCTGAGATATGGCATTCTCTGTACACACATACACACACACACACACACACACACACACACAATGTATTAATTATATATAATAAACTCTTTAACTATATACATTTTATATATATATCAATTTACACACACACACACATATAGTAGCCTATGTACAGAATTTATTGTATATAAAATATATATGTATTTCTTTGTTTAATTCATATCCCAACAATCCCACTTCATTACAATTTAATGCAACCTCAGTGTATAGTCAGGGATTGAGGATTTAATTAAAAACCCATTATTATGGCAGAAAGTGAGTCAGAGTGAGTCTTTGTTTTCTTGACACGAGATAATGGAGAGTTTCTGTTCAGTGATTGCCAGGTGTTTTAATTCCGCTGAAGCAAAGACATTTTTTGATATACTATACATACACTATAGCTATAATCAAGAAACTGGTCTGATTTACTTTTTTTCATCCAATAGACAAACGGGAAGAATGGGGGATTTGGGCCTGTGTGTGTTCTTATGATGCCATCAGCCAATCAGAGTTGTCATGATGTCACCCATGAGCAAAAATGGCAGATTCAAACTATATACTTCCAACCAGCCAAACAAGTGATTTTGAGATGAATAGGAATGCTAACTGATAGCATTCTCTTCCAGGGATTATAGAACATCTTGTCTTGTCTCACAGGGACATATGATGTGCCTGTAATTTTATTTGATTGATTGTGAATTTCAAAGATGTCTCCCTTTCTATCTCACACCCTCTCTGCTACTTTCTAATTCAAAAAGCCTAAACTGCAGCTCAAGGAAGGAAAGCTAATGACTAGCCTGAACAGAGAAGCACATGGTGGGGGAGCTGTCAGTCAAAATGTGTCACCGGCCGTATGTGGCAACAATTAACGCCTACAAGATAAGGTAAACACGTCTTAGACTTCTCCTTCTGGCTCATTTAATAGACAATGCCTGTGTTTATTCCATCTGGGTGCACAAAGTGATGTGAAACAAGGAAATGTAGAAAAGGACTAAAAGTGTTGGTCTGGGGAATGAAAGTTTGCTGCATTCTTTGTAAGAAGTGCTTGAATAAGAGTCTGGTGTTTGAATAAGACAAAGTACAGCGGAGCCTGGTTGCTCTGTCCAAACTCTGTTTAAAGAGAAATGACAGTGGCATTTATACTGACAGAAATCTTGTATTCAAGGCAGAAGACAAGCTGGAGAAAGTCATTTGGGATGTTTAACTGCTTAGCTTTTAGTCCAATTTGAGGCCACACTTGCTTTGCTTGACTAGCGATATGAAAAGCCATGGGAAGGAGCAGAAGGGAAGCAAAATTTTATAATGCTGTCTATTTTTGCTACAGCTTTTTTTAAATTCAGACCCAAATGTTGTTCAAAGCTGCCCTGCTAATATTTTAGTATTCTAGGTCATTCTAGCCCATTGCATTTCCATGTAGGGAAGACCAGGGTTGGTTGGCATAATTTTATTTTTTATTTTTTTCAATATAGCCTATAAATATAATCTACAATTACACCAACCAAACAAAATATGTATTGTTGCCACAGTGTTAAAGAGGGAAGCAACAAACAGAAATGGGACAGAAACAATCAAATGCAAAAAAAATAAAATAATAATAATAATATTTTATCTGATAAATATATTTTTATGATCAATGTGAATTATTTATACATTAGGACATTTAAGAAGTCCCTTATGTTTACCAAGGCTGCATTTATTTGATTAAAAATACAAATAAACAGTAAAATATATTAAAATAGAAAGTTATTAGAAACTGAAATTTGAAATGTAAAATATAATTTATTCTTGTGATGGCAAAGCTAAATTTTCAGCAGCCATTACTCCAGTCTTCAGTGTCACATGATCCTTCTGAATTAATTCTAATATGCTGATTTCATGCTCAAAAAACTTATCAATGTTTAAAAATGTTGTTTAATTTCTTATTCTGCTTTGACTTGACAGGTTTTGTGTAAATCACTTATCACTAGTGAGACTCTCAGCTTTGTGATAACACAATGATTAGCATTTTGCTTCATCTTAAGAGGCACAAACCTTAAACTAGGCTTATTCCTTTAAATAGTTCTCTGCTTTAATGAGTAATTAAATGAATAACTCATCTAACTTGAAGATCAGCTTAACCCATAACCCTTAACTCACAGATGCCTTATAGGCAGTCATGTTGTAAGTCCTGAGGTACAGAGTGCTTCTTTAACAGGAACAGACATGAATATTCACAACTGCCACCAAAAACTTACCCAGGCAGCCACTTTAAGCACTCACAAAACAACACATTGTACTAATACATTTGACTCTTGAGAGTATAATTTTCTCAGAAAAAAAAACATTCATACAAATGATTACAATATAAGCCTTTTTGTCTTTGTCAATGTGCAGTATACAGGGCTTTACTTTTGTAGATAAAAATAACTTTTAAAAGCAATGTGTAGAAGTGGTGAATAAATATAAAAAGCTTTTGCCAGAAATCTGTGCATTCAGGGCAGAGGCATCACGATTGGGGTCAATGTGAGTGAAATTAAAATAAAGTCCTGGCATTTTATTTGTCAGCGCTATTGTGCAACAAGGACAGTTTAAATCCCAGATGACGTGAAAAGATCTCATCTAGTATAAAAACGAACTACCAAGGCCAAGTGTACAAGTGCAACCAGGCAAAAAGTGACACATCATGAATCAGGTGATGGGTGATAATCTGCACAAACATTACAGGAGAGGAAAACATCCACAAGCTAAGGAGGGAGGGATGGTTCTTACAGGGCCCTCGTGACCTGGGGAGGTACACTATGTTTGGGATGGAGGGTGACTTCTGATGATGACATGCTGTTCTGTGTACTGAGTAGTGACAGATGTAGGCTATGCTGCTGCGCCTCAGGACCAACCATGGCACAGTCAACAAACAAGAGGTTAACAGGTCGAATTATTAACAGAATGGCCAGCAGGGGGCAGTACAAGTACATTCTGTCACAATTTACTCACCCTCATGTTCAAAATCCATTTTCTTTCTTCTGTAGAACACAAAAAGAGATATTTGGGGCATTTACATTCTTATACTCCAGTCTTCAGTGTCACATGATCCTTCTGAATTAATTCTAATATGCTGATTTCATGCTCAAAAAACTTATCAATGTTTAAAAATGTTGTTAATATTTTTGTGGAAATCATGATACAGTTTTTTTTTTCAGTATTCTTGTATTATGTAATTACAAGTCTTCAAAGTTGCTTCAAATGTTTCATTACTCTTACATTATATCCCATGTACCAACCAACCTTAAAGCCAATGTGCCGATGGACCATCTCAACTCACACTCTTTTCTTAAACAATATTAGCCGAGTGACATGATTTATTTTAGGCTTCTAGATTATTCCACTGTCTCTGCCAATTCACAGCTCCTCCGTCATACTATCACATATAGTATGCTGTCATGCAAGCAGCAATGAGACCTTGCGTGCGAAGGACACATGTAATATGCATTTGACCGCCTGTCTGCCGAGTTACTGCAGCAGCAAGGCTACGTTAGCCATGCATGGGCTAGCATGACTAACAAACACACACATGCATACACACACAAAATAATAAACATATGTCGCTTATGATGATTCCCTGATGATTAGGGAACTTCTCACTGTTCCCGCAGAAGCTGGCCAAAAACTCCATGCTGACAAGCGATTCACACATGCAAGTTTGCCAAGCCAAGTTCTGACAGGTGTTAAAATGCAGACGTGGATGTGAACACTCGCATAGAACCATCTAGACTGCTGGCAGAGAAGAAGACTGATCGCATATGTGTGTATGCTTTGCACTTTCTAGCTGCAAGAGAATTCAGCGCCAATGCCGTCTTCTGCCCAATAAAGCACTGTCACTTCTCTACAGTCATCAGACTTTGTGCCTTCCATTTAAGGGATTCATGTTCATATGCTCAGCTGTCACATCAGCATCAGAAATGTCAAGTGGAAAGAGAGAAATCAGGCCATGCAAATGGTCTCGCCTGAAATCTGCAATCACAGATGCAAAGTCCTTTCAAGAAAGTTACAACCAAGTAAACAACTGACTACTCTCAGTTCAGGACATTCAAAGGTCATGGATGTGTCAAAGGATGTGCGAATGTCATAGAAAAAGAGAAATGAGACAGTCGAGCTGTAGAAACATAAGGAGCCGATAAATGTTTATGGGTGAATCACATTTGACAACAAAATGAAAAAAAAAATTTTAAGCAAAAATGTATGTACAGGAATATATATTATTTATATAAATATTTTATATAGTTTTTTTCTTAAAGACAATGAAAAATACAAATAACTTTAACTATATATATATATATATATATATATATATATATGTGTATACACACAAAACATCCACAAGCTAAGGAGGGAGGGGTGGTTCTTACAGGGCCCTCATGACCTGGGGAGGTACACTATGTTTGGGATGGAGGGTGACTTCTGATGATGACATGCTGTTCTGTGTACTGAGTAGTGACAGATGTAGGCTATGCTGCTGCGCCTCAGGACCAGTGCTGGCACAGTCAACAAACAAGAGGTTAACAGGTCGAATTATTAACAGAATGGCCAGCAGGGGGCAGTACAAGTACATTCTGTCACAATTTACTCACCCTCATGTTCAAAATCCATTTTCTTTCTTCTGTAGAACACAAAAAGAGATATTTGGGGCATTTACATTCTTAAAATAATAATAACAATAATAAAATAAAAATCTAATAAATGCTGTTATTTTGATCTTACTATTTATCAAAGAATCCTGAAAAAAAATGTAAATGGTTTCTACAAAAATATTAAAAATAATAAATGCTTCTTGAGCAGCAATCAGCATATTGCGTGACACTGAAGACTGGAGTAATGGCTGCTGAAAATTCAGCTTTAATTACATTTTATACATTAAAAATATTTTAAAATAGATAACACTTACTTTAAATTGCAATAATATTTCGTAATATTACTGTTTTTCTTGTTATCAAATAAATGCAGCCTTGGTGAGCATATTATAAATATTTTTCATAAGAAATTCTATTCTATTATCTGTTATTTGGGAAGCAGTCATTACTTTTGCAGTCCCGTTCTGAGCTTTCTTGTAATTATATGCATCACCTTTAAGCGAAAGGTTAATGAAAAGTACTGTATATGACAATGCTGTTTCAGCTCTAGTAACAAGAATGAAAAATAAATATTGAGGATGGGGATGGATGGGGATTTTAGCACATATTCATCTCTAATGGGACCTGCAACATTTGCATTGCTAACCCAGCTCCTCAACTCCACCATCAACCTTGTACTCTCTACTAGAAATGGAGCTGTTAGCAGCCAGGGTGTTAATGACATCCACAATCACAGGTCTATACTTGTAAAGTGCAGCGGCCCCTGTAATAACATTTGAATTGTCTGGTGTGAATAAACTGCAAATTTTCTGAAGCATGAACTTAATTTGCTGATTCCATATTAAATGGTCAGAGCAGTTAGGCTTCTGTCTGAAAGTTGTTATACTGTGAACTGAACCATTAAGTGTTTAGACCCCTGTTTGTTTCATTGGCTCTTTTTCATCCTAGTGTCTGGTCTTA
>NW_015628268.1:1056109-1082644 GCF_001515625.1 Sinocyclocheilus rhinocerous
TGTAAATGGTTTCTACAAAAATATTAAAAATAATAAATGCTTCTTGAGCAGCAATCAGCATATTGCGTGACACTGAAGACTGGAGTAATGGCTGCTGAAAATTCAGCTTTAATTACATTTTATACATTAAAAATATTTTAAAATAGATAACACTTACTTTAAATTGCAATAATATTTCGTAATATTACTGTTTTTCTTGTTATCAAATAAATGCAGCCTTGGTGAGCATATTATAAATATTTTTCATAAGAAATTCTATTCTATTATCTGTTATTTGGGAAGCAGTCATTACTTTTGCAGTCCCGTTCTGAGCTTTCTTGTAATTATATGCATCACCTTTAAGCGAAAGGTTAATGAAAAGTACTGTATATGACAATGCTGTTTCAGGTTTCAGCTCTAGTAACAAGAATGAAAAATAAATATTGAGGATGGGGATGGATGGGGGTTTTAGCACATATTCATCTCTAATGGGACCTGCAACATTTGCATTGCTAACCCAGCTCCTCAACTCCACCATCAACCCTGTACTCTCTACTAGAAATGGAGCTGTTAGCAGCCAGGGTGTTAATGACATCCACAATCACAGGTCTATACTTGTAAAGTGCAGCGGCCCCTGTAATAACATTTGAATTGTCTGGTGTGAATAAACTGCAAATTTTCTGAAGCATGAACTTAATTTGCTGATTCCATATTAAATGGTCAGAGCGGTTAGGCTTCTGTCTGAAAGTTGTTATACTGTGAACTGAACCATTAAGTGTTTAGACCCCTGTTTGTTTCATTGGCTCTTTTTCATCCTAGTGTCTGGTCTTATATTTTATACCAATACTTGGAGTGTTTTTATGGATTTTGTTACAAACATGCCGTTTTTCACTTCACATGATGTTAATTGATGGACTGGAGTCACGTGGATTACTTGTGGATTATCGTGATGTTTTTATCAGTTGTTTGGACTCTTATTCTGACGGCACCCATTCACTGCAGAGGATCCATTGGTGAGCAACTGATGTAATGCTGCATTTCTCCAAATCTGTTCTGATGAAGAAATAAATTCATCTACATTTTGGATGGCCTGAGAGTGAGTACATTTTCAGCTAATTTTCATTTTTGGATGAACTATTCCTTTAAAGACACATGGACATTAGTTAGGATGGATGTTTTAATTTTTCTGTGCATCCATCCCTCCCAACCTCAATTTTATTCACAAAAAATTAAATATGGCGTCTGGACCGAGCAATGTGCAGAGTTTAGTATAAAAAACATGCCACTCATGTTGTAAAGAGAGACAGACACTGCTCAGTTGAACATTTTATTTTTCTGCCTGTACTTTTGTTAAACATGTTTGTCAAAGGTGCTGTTGGAAAAGAAAAAGTAGTGCGTACACCTGTAAAGATGATGGAAGGCTGATTGTCGCAAAGGCTTTATGATAGTTTGGTGTGCAGTGACCTCTAGTGGAGAAAGACACAGGTCAAATCTGTTCTGAGAGATTCATTCATAAACGTGCGTACTTCTCAATCCATTCAATCCAAAGGGACAAAGAACCATGTGCAATAATTAAGTGTATGGTTTTGCAATATTTAATTTTGTTAATTTTAAAAATTTATCATCCTTGATTCCTATGTGCTGATGTCATATTGGTAATTTTATTTTACTTAAGCCAAAAAAGAAATGAGCACTTTCATTCAGCAAGGATGCATTAAATTAATCCAAACTGGTGTTGTTAAAATATTTTTCAATTAAATGCTGTTTTTTGAGTTTTATATTCACCAAATAAAAAATGTATCTTGTTTTATTATTTTTTTTAAATAAACAGCTTAACTGTTTTCAGCTGTGATAATATAAAGAAATGTTTCTTGAGCAACAAATCAGCATATTACATTGAATTCTGAAGGATCATGTCATGTGACACTGAAGACTAGAGTAATGTGCTGAAAATTCAGCTTTACCATCCCAAAAATAAATTACATTTTAACATTTATATTCAAATAGAAAACACTTATTTTAAATCGTAATAATATTTCACAATATTACTGCTTTCATTGTATTTTAGATCAAATAAATGCAGTGAGCGTAAGAGACTTATTTCAAAAACATTTAAAAATCTAATTGACCCGAAAGTTTTAAATAGCCACGGTTCAGGCAGATTATTAAGGCCAATACATCTCTCAATGTCAGTTCTTGTGTCAAATAATAAAAAAAAAAAATCCTATTCAGTTTTGTGTGGTGCCTACAAGCAGTACATGATAAGTATTTTAAAAAATAATGTTTGATTTTCAAGTACATTTTTGTTCCTTTGGTATGACAAATAATTTTTTATGCATTTGGAGATGCATTAACATCCAAACAAATAAACCAAGAAAAACAGAACTAGTTCTCATCAAACATAATGCATCAAACTCAGGACTAATAAATAAAACTAACACGGAAGTCAGAGAAAATTAAATAAAATGTCTGCCACACCAAATAAGCTTGGATTTCTTACAATGACATGCAGAACAAGAAATATAAGTGCATGCGTGTGTGTGTGTGTGTGTGTGTGTGTAATAAACAGCACACCTGGCCTCTCCTTCCCTAAACTCATTGTTTTATGAGACAGCCAAGAATATCAAAACTAAAAATATTTATTGGGGAAGAAAGACTTTGGTCCTGTTTCTCGCCAGCTGCTGACCCTTGACTAATGGAACTGGGAAGGTGGTCCAAACTTCAAAAAACAAGTCGCTCAGAAGCAAAAAAACATCCCGCATTGCAGTTGAGTCAAAACTGGTAAAAGAGACAATGTGAATATAGGGGCAGGAATTTATGCGGCTTGAGGAGGAAAGACACAGCCTGTGTGTGTGTGTGTGTGTGTGTGTGTGTGCGTGTGTGTGTGTGTGTGCATGCGTGCGTGCGTGTGTGTGTGTATATCAAAGTCAGGTCAACACCACTATGGTTCTCAAGACAATAGATCAAGGGTGCTGGTACTTCTTTTAATGGGTCAAGGTGTGCAGCGGTTAACCTGTTTACTAAAGGCTAAACTGCTTTTGAGATGTGCAGTAAAAAGCTTATAGGTGACACCCAGTTAGATGGATAATCTGATAAAACATACTGTATACTATCTATTTACATATATAACATAAAAGTGTTTAATATTTTATAAGAGAGGCTTAATTCACCTAATAAAATAAACATGTACACTGCTATTCAATCATTTGGATATTAATACATTTATAAACCAAGGTTGCATTCATTTAATCAAAAATTACAGATAGCACATAATGTTTATAAATGACCTTTTATTTCAAACAAGTGCCATATTCTACACACTTCGTTCATCAAATAATGTTAAACTTTGTAGTTTTGCAGACCCTTGGCATTCAAGTCAGGTTATTCAAATAATCAGGTGCAGTTTCATCTCATGAGTTCATGAGTTCTTTTTCCCATTCTTCTGTTTTGTTTGCATGTCAGATGTGCCTTTGTGCCTTTGTATTTGAATCTCTTGCATCTTGTGTTTGCTGTGACCTGTTCAGTGAATCTGCCAGCTGTATCTGGGGCTTCCACTTCTCTTTCTGTCCTGGTTAAGTCCAGTTTGCTTTCTTAATTATAAATATAAGTAGCACAACCATTTGGAACTGTGTTGAGATAAAGGTTTCTCTGTAGCAAATTAACAGCACAATAGAATGATTGCTTTTGCATGACTTTACACAATGTTTCTTAGAAGACAATTAAATCATAGCTGCTAAAAATGGTAGACTGAATTATGAAACAGTTATTTTAAATAGTAATAATATTTTGTAACTTAAATCATGTATTTCTGTTAAAATGCCATTAAATGTGATCTTGGTGAAGTTTCAGTTTCTTTCAAAAATGCTCAAATGTACAATACTGGTCAACAATTTGGGGTTGGTTAAGATTTTAAAACGTTTTTATAAAGAAGGATTTTTTATGCTCACCAAGGCTGCATTTATTAGATCAAAAATACAGTAAAAACAGTAATATTGTAAAATATTATTACAATTTAAAATAACTATTTTATATGGTAATTTATTTTAAAATGTCATTTATTCAGTGATGCAAAGCTGAATTTTCAGCAACTATTACTCCAGGGCTGCGTTCAGCCCCGACAAAAACGGTGCAAACCGTTTTTTAAACGGAAACGGTGGTGCGTTGAACAACCTGTTCTGATGATGCAAGAGTTGCAACTATGGCAGCTGAGAAGGCCATTCTTTGTGTTCTTTTTGAAGAATTTTCAGAGCCTGATGAAAAATACGCTCGATGGTACAGTCACTGCCCTTGCCCTCCAGAATAAAAGAGAACATCCCAATCAAATGAAGGGATTTGTGGAAACTGTGGTTCCTAATTATTGTGATCCAACATTTGCCTCGCATTTCAGGATGAAAAGACAAACATTTCAGGTGAAGGATAATCCACTTCTTACCTCCAAGACTGTGTTATGATCTATGACCTTATTATTTTAATTGTGAGTATTAGGCTTATCATTATTGCTGATCACTGTTGTTGTGCTATAATATTGTAATATTTACCATTATATAATCAGAGGGGTATAGAAAAGTTTATGAAAGTGTCACTCCATAATACAATAGCAAAATATATAAATAGCTGCTGCTGATTGGGCTGACATGTTTGACACACCCACCAAACAAGAGAAAACGCATCTCAAACCCCGTTGCACACCGTTTCCAGGAAACATGTCGTTCAAACCGGAAACCGTAGCAAAACGGTGCACACCGGTTTGAGCTTGAACTTGCCCCAGTCTTCAGTGTCACATGATCCTTCAGAAATTATTCTAATAGGCTGATTTGCTGCTCAAGAAACATTTATTATTATTATCAATGTTGAAAACAGCTGTAATGCTTAATATTTTTGTGGAAAGAAATAATATTTTTTTCAGAATTCTTTGATGAAAAATACAGTTATTTATCATTTATTTTAAATCTTTTATTTAATGTATATATATATATATATATATACATTTTTGAACAGTACTGGAAAAATAGAATCAGTTGATTTAGTTGTAGGGATGAGAATAAAGGCAACATATTGAAGCATAACTCATCTGTTTTATAATATGCCGTCACACAGGCATCAGTGGTGGTATGTAGCTGTAAACAGGCACAAATTACTGTACATTTATGTTTAGGCACAGTTATACTATATGCAATTATGATCAACACACACAAAAACTGCTTTTTGCAGATCAACACATAGTCAGGGGTTCTTCTCTCTCTTACCCCATCCTCCTGAGGAAGAGCAAGAGAGAGGAAAGAGGGGGCATTGGCCTCAGGCTAGGGATAGCCCTCCATAGGGACAGCGATGAGGACCAGACCTGGATGTGGGCCCACCCTGAGCTCTGTATTACTGAAGTATTCAGGGTCTGAGATCCAGTCTGTGTAACTACCCATACACAGAGAGAGATAAACACAAAACACGCACACTGAGACTGTAAATAAACATGTATGTATCAGAGCTCAGAGGGCCAGTTAGGCCAACAAAGCCCTCTGTGATAAACTGTACTCCAAACGCCAGCCATGCCGAAACTAAACAGACATGGCCATCACTTCACCCTCAAAACCAATGAGGACAAGAGACTTGAGTGTCATCCAAATGCTCCACATAAAATTGTGACGACACTACAAAGTGTTTTTCCGCCTGTAATTGAGGTAAGGGAACTGTCATCATCACATTCACAAGTTTCCCACTACAGCATATTTTGGCATATGCATTATGTAACTGTGTACATGCTACATAAAATCAAACGCAAAATACACTTTTGTGCACTAAATGAAAGAGTCTGCATAAACCAATCTAAGATCTGAAGGAAGAAAACATTTTTTAATAAAAGGAATACTGTCATTTGAGTACATTAACACGGCGCCAAGGAAGCCGAGTATCATTTCAGATTTATCTTTTACAGTGGAATGCTAATCTTTAGTGCTCCCATAAGAACAAGATTAATTGGGTAATGGAAATAGTTCTGCATACTTACATGATTGGGATGCAAACCAAGATTTCATTTGGACTTTGCTTTGTGATATGACATCAAAGAGTAAAGAAAAACATGGTGATAACATTTATGGACGTATTTGTAGAGATTGTTATTTGAAGGAAACCATATAGCCAATACACAACAGCTTCATAAAGACTGAAAAGTGTAAATAGTAGTAAGTAGTTCTGGTAGTTTTCGTTTTGTATTATGTTGTGTTATGCTTTTTTTCTAATTATTTTTATATTAAAAAACGTAAGTTATTTTTCATTTATCTTTCATTTTTATGTTATTACATAAAAAGTTAACTTTCAGTAGACTATAGACTCTTGACTATATATATATATATCTTTTCATTTTTATTTTCATTTAAATAATTTATTTATATATTCATCATGAATAAAATATAAACTATTTGCTTGCTTGTTTGCTTATTTATTTATTTGTCTGTTTTCTTGTCTTACTACTCTGCAACTAATTCTGCCCATAATACAATCTTGAGTGTATTATGCTGAGTGTTGATAGTTTATTTGTGTTTATTTACTTTTTGGCCTTTCTACTATATATATATTGGAATTGTATTTATTGATTTGTGTGTGTTATTCTATTACGTAGATGCAATATTTCTGCCCATTAAGTTTTTTTGGACGATCTTTTTGTTATTATTTATATACATTTTAACTCCTCCCACACAAAGTTGTAAGAAGCACATGTGAAACGCCCACTGTCTAGCCTGCCTCTAGTGCGCATGCGCACATGGTTGACGTGCGCTGAGCGCTGAAGAAAAGGAACGGCCGGCGCCATGCACTGAGACTTCACAAGTGTCAAAACATAGATGTCGCGGGAATGTGAGAGCGTCACGTTGCCCTCCGTCAACTGGAATGAAAACGGCAGCGGAGGCCCAGGGGCAGCGTTTCTTTCAATTTCGCTTGTGGATACTTGTAGTGAAGTTGCAGACTGATACGGTAATATAGCGCTGAAACATGGAGGAAAACTCCAGGGAAAGCGACCGTCTGGAGCGAGAGCGCCAGTACTGCGAGCTGTGCGGGGAAATGGAGAACCTGATGAAGTGCGGACGGTGCCGCAGCTCGTTCTACTGCAGCAAAGAGCACCAGAGACAGGACTGGAAGAAGCACAAGCGGCTGTGCAAGGAGGCCGACAAGCAGCAGCAGCAGCAGCAGCAGCCGCCGGCTGAAGAGCGCAGCGCCGTACAGTACAACACTTCAGAACAGTCCAACACTTCTCAGAGTAACTCTACCGTTACGTCACCCGGCGAAAGAATGCCAGATTTTATCAAGTCCGCCACGGGCTCTGACACCAAACCGACCGCAGACAGTTTAAAACTCAACGGACAGACACGGTCACCTCCTCAGAAGCTGGCCACGGACTATATTGTGCCCTGCTTGAACAAGCACGGCATCTGTGTGATCGACAACTTCCTAGGTGAGGAAATCGGACGCAGTATTCTGGAGGACGTGCAGGCGCTTTACTTGAGCGGCGGCTTTACGGACGGGCAGCTGGTCAGTCAGAGGAGCGACTCGTCTAAGGACATTCGAGGGGATAAGATCACCTGGGTGGAGGGGAAGGAGCCCGGCTGTGAGAGGATAGCGTTTCTCATGAGCCGCATGGACGAGCTGATCCGACACTGTAACGGAAAACTGGGCGACTACAAGATCAATGGAAGGACGAAAGTAAGTAGAGACGTCATTGAAGGAAAAATATGGTGCAATCAGTGATTATGTGCTAATTTTTTTTTTTTTTTAAGTTTTATGCTTAAACAAATGAGCGATTTTGAGAAATATCATGAACATTTTGAGGATTGACCAATCAGGTAGAGCATTCATGATGAATATTAATATGTCTCCCACTAACATCCCACTGGAAATTTTGCATGATGGTCGCCCCCTCATGGGCGCCGCTATGTGGATGTCACATGACCAGGCACACCTGCTGCAAACCAGTAACATGCAAAAAAATCATTTAAAACTTAGCGTCTTACAAATATGTATTGGTTGAGGCAGAAGAATGCAACAATACAAAAAGTACTGAATTGTGGTTGTGAATCAGCAGTAGTTAGTAAACAAACATGTCTAGAGTCCAAAAACTACTAGTACTTGTGAATCCTAGTTCACACTACATGACTTTAAATGTCGGCAGATTGCTGTGCTGTTCAGACTACATGACTTGCTGTCTGTCTTGAAGTCGGATATTTAGCATGCTAGATATTTGTTTGTTGTCTACGAGGTGCCGGCTACACATCAGTGAGCCTCTTTGATGCTTCACTGAGTAGTTCACACACAAAGATTGCCGAGCGCTTATCACCTGCAGATTTTCCCCCGATCACAGCCCGACCTGTCGGCGAGCTCGGTTGAGGACAGACTGGGGAGGTACATAATCATCCAAGCTGAGATCCTTTCTGTTAGACTGAATATAGTGAATGTTTATGGGCCCAATGTGGATAATCCTATTTTTTTACAGAAATCTATTTTTAATATTGGCTGAACTGCCAGGATATTTTGTTATAGGAGGAGATTTTAATTGTGCTCTATATCCAGAATTAGATAGATCAACTAAATCAGACCTCTCTCATTTACAGATCAGAATAGAGTTAAAACAGTATATGCAAGATTTTAATTTAATAGATATATGAAGGAACAGACACCCGGATACTTTGACTTATTCATGCTACTCTAGCACTTATAAAACATTCTCTCGTATAGACTAATTTCCTAATTTCCAAAGTTAGTAAATGCTAGTATGATAGCATATTAATCTCAGATCATGCTGCAGTTTCATTTACATTAAACTTTCCTAATTTTTTATGCAGATCCCCAAGATGGCGCTTACATATAACTTGGTTGAGAGATCCCGAATTTTTGGAGTTCATTGATAAACAGATAGATAACTATTTTGAAATTAACACGAATCAAACATCTGCTTCAGTCAGGTGGGAAGCATTTAAAGCTTTTATAAGAGGACGAATGATTAGTTACACAAATTATAAATATAAGCGCTGTCAAGTAGAAATGGTAGACCTTGAAAGCAAAATAAAGAAAATTGAATCTGAAATATACCAAAAAATTACTCCTGATTCTCTTTTGGAACTGCACAAATTGAAAATTAAATATAATGAGCTTTCATTAGAACATGCAAAGAAAAGTTTGATGAGACTAAAACAGACTTATTATGAAGGTGGGGAGAAGGCGGGTAAGTTACTAGCCTGGCGTATTAAGCAGTTACAAACTGAAAGAGCCATAAATTCCATACAGATAAAGGAGGGTGAGATAACATTTGATCAAACTGAGATAAATTAGATATTTAGGAACTACTATCAGACTCTTTATAGCTCTGAATATTCGGAGAGTGTCGCAGAGAGACAAAAAGCTTTCCTGGATACTTTGGACTTTAAGTCCACAGATTTGGGTTTCATGAAGTGAATGTAACTTAACTTTTATTCTCGCTGTAGTATTGTTGTTGCCGCCGCCGCCATGTCGTGAAGGCACTGTGTTTCGTTGTGAAAGCAAAACTACTTCGGTTGGCCTTCCAAAAGAGGACGATATCCACTTCATCATGCCTGGAGCTGATCCGTGCTGGCCGCTGAGGAAATACATCATCTTCGTGCTGTCGATCGCCTCCCTCTACGCCACAGCATGCCGTCACAGGCATGCTTTCCGATCAGTAACGTACACCATGATCAGACTGTCAATAAAAACTATGCTACTATGAAAGAGAAACATTAATTCTTTAAGCATAAATGTTTCCATGGCTAAAGATAACTAGCATTAAGTAAAGAGTAGTTTTTACATTTGTGCATAAAGTGCCCCTATTGTGCCATTTTTAAGGTTCCTCCTAATAATGTTTTGGGAGTCTCCTACAATAGGTTTACATGCATGCAAGGTCAAAAAACACTTTGGTTTTCTCAAAATATGCATCACCTAATTTTCCAATGATTCTCAAACGATTCGTTCAAAGCAGCTTTAAGGTTCAGTCTCTCTAAACCCCTCCTTTCCGTGAGCCTACTCTGCTCTGATTGGTCAGATGGCCCAGTCTGTTGTGATTGGTCTACCATGTACAGTGTGTGTTGGAAACAATACGCACATTGCCATAGTTCTGTATTTTTAATGCTTGATGGAAAATATAAACATCAATTATTAATCATACTTACAGGTTGTGATTCAGTGGAGCCAGCTGGTCCAAATAAACTGTATTGAGCCATCTTTAAAGAGCAAGCATTTTGTGAATCCCGCGTTGAACTTCACGAGATTAGAGAAACAGTCGTCAGTACAATGACAGGAACACAAAAAAGATTGGTGTTGTACAGCTGTGGTACAGTGGGGAAAAAAATGAATTTTAACCACTGTTTCTTTGCATCCTCATCTTTTGGAAGTGAAAATAAAATGAATTTACTTCCACAGTGTAGGACACAGCGTCTTCTCAACATGATGTTAACCACATGAACAAGCTACAGTGTTTGAGGGTGGGTCAAGTTGTTTGTGGCCGGACAGCATAGAACATTATGCAAATGTGTTACCCTGTGACGTGTAGCCGTCACATAAGTGGTATTCGAATTACTGACGACTCAATTAGGCTGTTCAGAGTCGATTCTTTCTTTTGGTAGACAGTAACTTTATCGTGCACTTTCAGATTTACAGCTTTGCAGATCGTTTACATTCACATACAGCTACATTACACACTGCATGAAAGGCAATATTCGAAATGGCATAACGGACACGTTAAAGCATATGCTGTGAATAGCAGAAGGCTTGATGGGAAGTGATAGCACTTCCTGTGACAGCATATTTTTTTAATGTCATTGTGATGGTCGCAGATGTACAGCAGGGAAATTCAGGATGCTCAGCAGGCGTATGACATCGAATCGGTTGAAGGGGAAGAGTCTGTTACATAAGACACAATGAACGGACAATATGTTTGTTTTGTATTGATATTAAACTAGCTTTTAAAAATTATAAACGAGCTTTGTGGTTGTTAAATGTTGGAGGATCAGAGGCAGAGCATTTGCTCACCCTCATGTAGTTTGTGAAGGTGTTTATATTTCTCTCTTCTGTGGAACACACACACAAAAAGATATTTTGAGAAATGTTTCCGTGTGTTTTTTTTTTTATTATTGTCCATACAATGGAAGATCACCAAAACTGTTTGGTTACCATTATTTTTCAAAATATCCTCTTTTGTGCTCCACAGAAGAAAGTAAGTCATAGAGGTTTGGAACTACATGGTGGTGAGTCATTTTAAATGTTCATTTTTTTGGGTGAACTATCCCTTTGATGATTCCTTATTTCCATTAAATATTCTTATTTCTTTACAATTCTTTCTCTTTAAAATATGACTTGAAGTTGCAGACCTTGGTGTCAATTAACACTTTTAGATTTTTGATCAATGAGCTGTTAAAGGAAGAATCAATTTGTTAATGTTTTTAATTGTGTTTTGATACTGTGTTTTTGTGTTTTTTCTTCTGATAATGTAGTGCTGCATCTTGGCCAGGTCACTTCTGTAAGTTTTTACCAGGTTAAATAAAGGACAATAATAAGAATAATAAATAAATAATAATTATAGTCCTTTTGAGGAATCCTCCCACAGTAATTAATCACGTAGTTTAGACCCTGTTGGTATAATAATATTTAAAAAATAAATAAATGAAAACTAAAATAATTGCATAGTTTGGCCCCCGTAAATTAAATTAGGTGGTAAAAACATTAGGTGGTTCATCGTGTCCATGGTTCTTGCACGACTTTCAGCAGCAGCGTTCTCCTCTGAATCTTAAGTGTCATAGCATACCTAAGTAGTGAATGTGCATTTGTAGTCTGTATTGGTGCAATAAAAAAGACCATTTGTCTTGGCATACCTAAGTAGTGAATGTGCATTTGTAGCCTTTATTGATGCAATACAAAAGACTATTTACCACAAAATAATGGCAAGAGTTGTCTTCACACAAAAACTAACATATAACGCAACTGGTGTATTCCAATTCACAAACAAATGACTCGTACTTTTTTTTTCTTTTTTTTTTTGTGAATCAGAAATTTGCGGTGCAAATAGTGTAGCCCCATTCACAAATATATATATATATATATATAATTGAAATGCACATATTTGAATTTCTAAGTGGTCATGTTTACATTACGTGACCAGAGATATGCTGGCACTGGATCAGAATAGGCTGTTTTGAGCGTATTCGTTAGTGCAGTTCATTCCCTTTGGAAAGTCCCACCTCACTGGGAAGAATGTATAATATTTATTTGCATCTGCATCGACATTTAGTTACGCGCATTTTTGTTTTTGTTCCCTTATGTCAGGAAACCATGCATGCCACAAACAGGGATCTTATGAGATTGTTACTTGAAGGCGGAAAGCTGATGTGTAAAACAATGAACTATAATGAAGCCTGTTTTTATATTTTTGGTGCAAATGAGGGTTGGTTTATAGGGTTGGTGTGTGTGATGTTAGTTGCAAGTTGGGCCTGTTTTCCTCAGAAAAAGAAGCTTATGTGATTGACTTATCTTTTGGACATAAGTGTCGTCACTGGTTTCTCCTTGATGTGTTTGGTAATGGTGCAGTGTGGTGTCAGTCTGCCAGGGTCTCAGTGCTGGAACAGCAGTGTAGCTGCATGCTCTGCATGTACTACAGGGGTACTAGAACTGTCTACCTGGCTAAAGTCCTGCAGCTGACTTTTATATCAGCTCTGCATTGCTCACTGGAATAGACGGCAGTGGGTCAAGACTAGGGCTGGGCAATATGACCAAAAAAATCATATCTCTGTATTTTTTGGCTGAATTACGAGATACGGTATACATCTTGTTTTTTTCTATTTGGATTAAAAATATTTATTTAATCCTGCCCAATGTTGTCTAGTGAAACAATGTTTATACTAAAGACAATAAAAACAAATATAGTGAAAGTAACCATGTAGGCTATGGGCTATTATGTGAAAAAAGGGGCTAAAATCACATTACATTGTAACACTACAATCAATCTTGCAGATGCGCTCGTATCAAGTTACTGTATATCGATAGGCGGTATTGTCTCATACCATATCGTTTATAAAAAAAATATATCGATATATCGTACAAACTCGATATACCACCCAGTCCTAGTCAAGAACATATGCAGCTCACATAAAGGAGAAAGAACATGTTGTAAATCCGAAACAGCCTCTTTCAGAAAAACAAATCACTGTTATGGAGATGTGTTCGAGTAAAATATGATCCTGGGCACGATAAACATATTGAGGGCATGTTTTCAACGGTTCAAGCCGTCGCTAGTTCCCCATTTAAAACTTACTCTTTTGTTTTATAGCAAAATATTTGTGTAGAATGATAGATTAGAAAATAATATTTACACACAGTGCCTTGTAAAAGAAATGAGCGTGACTTAAGGCTTTAAAAAAGAAATATCCCCCAAGAAGATGAGAATGAAAAGAGCTGATAAAGAAAATGTTTAAGCAGCTTAACACAGCATTGTTTGGATTCAGTAGTTTAGATTGATTTAGGTCAAAATAATGTGTATATGATTTTTCCGGGACATGGTGTAGTGTCAAGGACGGACATGGAGACTGATTGTGCAGTGATTGATTGATTGATTGATTTTAGGCCAATGTAAGGCATTTTTAATACATTTTCCAGTTCTATTTGTATGTATTAATTGCCTTCTGTATATTAGACTTGATGTTAAGGGATAACTCGCCCTCAAAATTAAAATGTACTCACCCTCATTTTGTTGATGACTTTCTATCTTCCATGAAAAGGAGAAGTTTGAAAATGGTGAAGTGAAAATGTGATTCTAAAGCTAATGTGAAGGGCACGATTTTCAGTGAATAACAGTCTGAAAAATCTATCAAAGAGTAATACAGTGCACATTAAGTGATTCAGAGTACATTTATTGTGCTTTTATGGTGCATTAATCTGTTCTGTCATTATATTGCTTTTTAAAAGTTTGAGGACAAAGAATCTCTTATGATCACCAAGGCTACATGTATTTGCTCAGAAAACATTAAAGAATTACATTACTCTAACGTTACAACATTACTCCAGTCTTCAGTGTCACATGATTCTTCAGAAATCATTGTAATATACTGATTTGCTGCTCAAGAAACATTTCTTATCAATTCTGAAAACAGCTGTGCTGTTTAATATTGATAAATTTTTTCTGGATCCTTTGATGAATAGAAAGTTCAAAAGAACGCACTTCAAATAAGAAGTGTTTTTGTAATATAATAAATGTCTTCTGTTTTTTTTTTTGTTTGTTTTTTTTTGCATTGTCCCCAAACTTTTTAACAGTAGTGTATGTAAAAGAGCAGCATGAATATTCTGCCAGACATCATTTCCATAAAAGAAAGAAAGACTTACAGGTTTGGAACAACATGAGGGTGAGTAAATGATCACAGAATGCTAATTTTTGGGTGTTTGTCATGTGATCTTTTATATGTTTTGCAGTGCAGCTCCTGCAGGCACTGTTTTGTGTGATCCTGCTGGAGAGAGAGGACGTTAAATCAACCAACTCTGAATTTTTGCAAAGCACTTGCCAAATTATTGCACAAAATACCTTCTGCTTTTGCCATGAATATTGAGGAATATTGAGAATCTAATAAAAAGGTAGATAGTGGGCGCAGCTGTTTGCGCACACAGCGTCACATCCAGGTGTGTCTGAGACGTTGAAACCGGACGACACGCACACTGAAGCTCTGATTGAAATGCTCTTTGTGTTGTGGGACTATGGCATCCCCTCAATCTCCTTCACCCTCCTCCTCGGTCATGGATCTTTGCAGGTGATGATAGGACAGTGGCGGCATGGCATCCTGACGCAAAACCCACTGCGTGATGTTGATGGGTTCCGTCTGCATCAACCCCTCCGTGCCTGGTTGTTTTGTCACCCCAGCATGCTGCGCCGCTAACTCTCTGACGCAGTTGGCTCTCACACTCACCCCTACCTGAATGATTGAAGCACTGTTGAGCGATTTCACCCTTATCTGCTCCGTCCCATTCATGTGGGGGGCTCGCGAATTGCGTCAATGCCCTCAGCTCTCTTTTTTGTCCTGGCTTGTCTGTCTTTCCCTCTCCCCTATATCTCCCTCTCCCACTGGTTAGAGCACACGCTCGTTTTTGTTTACGTTGCCTGTCGCTTTTGCACCTGCTGCCAGGGAAAACACAGTTAGGTTGAAATGTCGTCACATGTATTGTGATCCGACGTGCGTTGCGTGCCATTGCAGGCTGCAGGATTTGGCTGGAAACATGTTCATCATAAACGCCCCTTTTCAAAGAAGTCGAGGTGTAAACGAACGGTGAATTCCTGATGAACTAAACCGAAAAGTAATAACAATAGTCATCGTCTTACTAACTGACCCTAGTCTGGCCTTTCTGTGTCTCCTGCATTCCTCATCTTCCACTTGAGATGAGTGGTTTACAGTCGGCCACACCTCAGCACCGCTAACGGTTATGCTGCTAGGAAAAAGGTCCTCATGTGCAGTCGCTTTCAGATTTGTTCTCAGCATGTGTTTGCTTTCCTCAGCTGTCTTCTGTTCTCCTGGAATGATGACGCTGTTTCACTGGAAATCTAATATCGAGTTATATCGAGTTATAGGCCTCAGGAAGCTGGGGAGAGATGTTAAGGGAGGACGTGTACTGTTGTTAGCAGCTCTGTGTGCTTGTGTTCTTATGAGTGAAAGGGTGTGTATGTAAAAAGGCTGTAATGGTTCAGATTTCTCACAGTTCGGTTTGTATCATGATTCTGTAGTCACAGTTTCAGTAAATACTTCAGTAAGGCAACAATCTGTATGAATCATCTGTAAGAACATATGCTGCAGAATAATACACTGTAAATTACTGTCGAGGAATTAGATATTTATTGAGTTATTTATTATTGGCCAATATATTTGCCATTGCCATCATCAAGCACTGAGAGATGACTATCTAACCAGTATTCCAGAGGGCTCTCATCTCTTATTTTGAGAATTTATTTTTTGTTTAATGTAAACAGTGTATTTTTAAACAGATTTAAAAAGGAATATTTATCCATCTTTTATACTGTATAATAATGTTGCAATGCCTAAATTTACTTGTCGCATACAAGCTAATAATTTTAATGTGTTTTTTTTTCATTTTAAGTTTTTTTTTTAGTAATATAGATTGATAGATCAGCAATTTATCAATTACTGGGAATAATATGAAAATAATTATTGGCTTATCATTATCAATATTCAATAATTTCAATATTGGTCTGGTTCACATTTAATGTTATTTTTTTATTTTTTAGAAAAAATAGATGCTGATTAGCAGTATAACATGTTATATATTATTTAATTAATCCAATTTTTCCCTCTCTTTTAGTACTTCAACTATAGAAATTTGTTCATTTCAAAATAAAAACACTTTATAATTCGAACACATTTTATATTATATATAGATTTTATATTTCGCTATGTAAATTTGTATTAAGTAAATTTAATATATTTTAATAAATGTATTTATCCTGTTTATCTTCTTTTTTTTTCTCAGTGGAAAACACGCTGATGTCGTTTCTCTGGGGAAGACGTCTCGGTCCCTGTGACATTATGCTGTAGGGTTAGGGTTAGAGGGTTAAGTTAAGGCCTAAAAATTCCCTGCTGGGCTAATGCTGCTTATAAATAGTGTGTTAGGTCATGAACTGTCAGTGAACTGATCAGATTCAGGAGCCTACGTGCAGAAGTTGGTGAAAAAGAAGGCAAAAAGCGAGTTCCCGGAGGGGGTCGATATCAGAGAGCCGGTCTGACTGTCCTTTCTTTGTTGGGTTTTTTTCCTTCATTTTGCAGAAACACGGCTCACAGTATTGGCCCAAAGGTTCTGATAATTAAGTGTTTATTGGGTGGTCATGCTTGTTTGAAATGTTTTGTTCATGATTTAAAGGTGAACACTGGTATTAATCACAGTCTTGTTCAAAGTTTGACATGTTTTCATGCTTGGATAGGAATATTCTCCAACCAAGTTATTTTTAAACTTCTAATTATAAGGAAGTGCGTGTTGTTTGCTTCAGAAATGTAGTTTAACCGAGTCACATGCAGGTCACATGTCATGGGCTGATGGACTATCTCATTTTTTTTTTTTTATGAGCTTTTGACTCGTTCTCTCTTTTGTAACACTGTCCTGATAACGGATGTGTCTGTGTGCACAAATAGATTTACACTGCTATTTTTTCCTTTGTGATTAATTAACACTTTCCATGTAAACCCGGAGACCAAAATAAAAGGGGCAGAGGAAGAGCAGGAAAGGAAAAACCCTAAGCAAAAGAAAAGACTTCAGCAATGGCTTCATTGTTCCCTCAGCCTCATAACCCAGATTCAACAAGATTAAAAGATATAATCATCACAGGGCTGAGAATATCACAGTTATCACCTTATTTTTTTAACTTCATGTAGATTCGTGTAGTTGTGCGCTGCGGTATCGTGGAATTCAATGATCTGAACTGCATTACACAAATACGGATTAACAGTGAATCTCATTATTTCACTCTATAATATTTTTCATAAGCCTGTGTAGAATCTTTTTTTTTTTGCCTTTGCCTTTATTCTCTTCAATGCATCTGAATGTTTCAGTTTAGATTTTAGTTCAGTAATTTTCATTATTCTCATTGTAAATGAAAAACAACAAAGATTTGTCTATAATTTGGAATGAAAGGTGGTATGCCAAATACTGATATGGTGAATAAATCCATTTAAAGCTTTATGATTTTTTTTTCTTATATCACCTAAATAAATGAATATTATTTGAAAATTGTCTTCACTAATATAAGTGTGTGTGTGTGTGTGTGTGTATGTATGTATGTATGTATGTATGTATGTATGTATGGTATCATGATTCTGTAGTCACAGTTTCAGTAAATACTTCAGTAAGGCAACAATCTGTATGAATCATCTGTAAGAACATATGCTGCAGAATAATACACTGTAAATTACTGTCGAGGAATTAGATATTTATTGAGTTATTTATTATTGGCCAATATATTTGCCATTGCCATCATCAAGCACTGAGAGATGACTATCTAACCAGTATTCCAGAGGGCTCTCATCTCTTATTTTGAGAATTTATTTTTTGTTTAATGTAAACAGTGTATTTTTAAACAGATTTAAAAAGGAATATTTATCCATCTTTTATACTGTATAATAATGTTGCAATGCCTAAATTTACTTGTCGCATACAAGCTAATAATTTTAATGTGTTTTTTTTTCATTTTAAGTTTTTTTTTTAGTAATATAGATTGATAGATCAGCAATTTATCAATTACTGGGAATAATATGAAAATAATTATTGGCTTATCATTATCAATATTCAATAATTTCAATATTGGTCTGGTTCACATTTAATGTTATTTTTTTATTTTTTAGAAAAAATAGATGCTGATTAGCAGTATAACATGTTATATATTATTTAATTAATCCAATTTTTCCCTCTCTTTTAGTACTTCAACTATAGAAATTTGTTCATTTCAAAATAAAAACACTTTATAATTCGAACACATTTTATATTATATATAGATTTTATATTTCGCTATGTAAATTTGTATTAAGTAAATTTAATATATTTTAATAAATGTATTTATCCTGTTTATCTTCTTTTTTTTTCTCAGTGGAAAACACGCTGATGTCGTTTCTCTGGGGAAGACGTCTCGGTCCCTGTGACATTATGCTGTAGGGTTAGGGTTAGAGGGTTAAGTTAAGGCCTAAAAATTCCCTGCTGGGCTAATGCTGCTTATAAATAGTGTGTTAGGTCATGAACTGTCAGTGAACTGATCAGATTCAGGAGCCTACGTGCAGAAGTTGGTGAAAAAGAAGGCAAAAAGCGAGTTCCCGGAGGGGGTCGATATCAGAGAGCCGGTCTGACTGTCCTTTCTTTGTTGGGTTTTTTTCCTTCATTTTGCAGAAACACGGCTCACAGTATTGGCCCAAAGGTTCTGATAATTAAGTGTTTATTGGGTGGTCATGCTTGTTTGAAATGTTTTGTTCATGATTTAAAGGTGAACACTGGTATTAATCACAGTCTTGTTCAAAGTTTGACATGTTTTCATGCTTGGATAGGAATATTCTCCAACCAAGTTATTTTTAAACTTCTAATTATAAGGAAGTGCGTGTTGTTTGCTTCAGAAATGTAGTTTAACCGAGTCACATGCAGGTCACATGTCATGGGCTGATGGACTATCTCATTTTTTTTTTTTTATGAGCTTTTGACTCGTTCTCTCTTTTGTAACACTGTCCTGATAACGGATGTGTCTGTGTGCACAAATAGATTTACACTGCTATTTTTTCCTTTGTGATTAATTAACACTTTCCATGTAAACCCGGAGACCAAAATAAAAGGGGCAGAGGAAGAGCAGGAAAGGAAAAACCCTAAGCAAAAGAAAAGACTTCAGCAATGGCTTCATTGTTCCCTCAGCCTCATAACCCAGATTCAACAAGATTAAAAGATATAATCATCACAGGGCTGAGAATATCACAGTTGTCACCTTATTTTTTTAACTGCATGTAGATTCGTGTAGTTGTGCGCTGCGGTATCGTGGAATTCAATGATCTGAACTGCATTACACAAATACGGATTAACAGTGAATCTCATTATTTCACTCTATAATATTTTTCATAAGCCTGTGTAGAATCTTTTTTTTTTTGCCTTTGCCTTTATTCTCTTCAATGCATCTGAATGTTTCAGTTTAGATTTTAGTTCAGTAATTTTCATTATTCTCATTGTAAATGAAAAACAACAAAGATTTGTCTATAATTTGGAATGAAAGGTGGTATGCCAAATACTGATATGGTGAATAAATCCATTTAAAGCTTTATGATTTTTTTTTCTTATATCACCTAAATAAATGAATATTATTTGAAAATTGTCTTCACTAATATAAGTGTGTGTGTGTGTGTGTGTGTATGTATGTATGTATGTATATATATATATATATATTTATATAATGAAAAAATGTGAATAGTACTGTGAATATGCGTTAATGAAATATGATCTAATGACGGGAAAGAATGGAAAGTTTAATTTCGTCTTCTAGAGAGCGTTCACCATCCAAACCACTGCAAATGGTCTGTCGTTGTATGTTCTTTTGATTGGTTATTTTGGCCCATTACTAAAACAACCCCTGTTTTTCCTTCCAGGCAATGGTGGCGTGTTACCCTGGCAATGGGACAGGATATGTACGGCATGTGGATAACCCAAACGGTGATGGGAGATGTATCACATGCATATATTACCTAAATAAAAACTGGGATGCCAAGGTAGGAGTTTTTTGTTTTTTTCAGCCAGTGAACTTGTATATTTTCTGTAGCGTGTAAAGCTTCATGAGATTTGTTTAAGCCCTTCTCCGTTTGTTTGGGTTTCTTATCTGATGTAGACTGCTCAAACTTGCATCTGAGCTTACATTCAATACAATGGAAGTTCAAAACCAACCTTCTGCAGGGAGTTTGCTGTTGGTACTTTACATCAATAGGCCACACGAGAGACTGTTTAGGTGCTGCTATTAGAAGTCTGCTAGAACAGTGAAACTTTGGTTTGCGTTGGATTTGTAATTAATGTGAAAATTCATTTTAAAAATTATTTTTAATATTTATGTATTTGTACGCCATCTTCATACATGTAATCATAATTGTACTGTAAAATAATGTCACTGCAAAAAAACAAACACACCTCAACTACTGTAGTCAGACTGACAAACGACTATTATTGTTGTTCCAAACCTGTATGAATTTCTTTTTTCTGCTGAACACAAAAGAAGATATTTTGAAGAATGTGGGTAACCAAACAGTTTCTGGTCTCCATTGGCCTCCATATTGTTTTTGCCATACTATGGATGTTATTGGAGACCAACAACTCTTTGGTTACCCACATTCTTCAAAACTTCTTTTGAAGTGTTCAGCAGAAGGAGAAAGAAATTCATACAGGTTTGGAACAATTTGAGGATGAGTAAATGATGACAGAATTTTCATTTTTGGGTGAGCGCTCTCACGGGAACTGTGCTCTACCACCTCTGTCACCTGCCAGCTCTACGGCCAGTTCTGCATCAGAGGGCCGCTTCTGCTCTAGAACATTCTGACAGGCCATGGAAAACCATTCCGAGTGTTGATCAGATGTTCTTATATGAAGTAGAAAATTGAAATAGAGTTGGCCAGTAGCACATGGCAGATATAGGGATGGTAGAAGGGAAAGAAGGATGTAGTTTGGTTTGTAGTGTTTAGTCTACAGGCTGAACGTACTCTTTGCTTGAGGCTCAGGCTTCAGTCATGTTTATTTATCAGAGAGGTGTTTTAAGGATGGATCACATCACACATACATTCAACCCTAATATTTTCCGTCTTTCTCAAGCTGCACAGGATGCCAGTAATACATGGTATAAACTCTAGCACTCTCCCTCTCATATCGCACCCCCTCCACTGAATGGAGAGAAAAAATAGCCGTCTCACGCAAACCTGCTTGTTCCATGTTGTCTTGGCTTATGTAAAAGTCATAGTCAGTGTGTCAGATTTTTTTTTTCTTTTTCTTTAAGCTAAATTTAACATCAGGTTGTCCTGGGGCAGGAAAAAAGACATTCCCTCCCAGAGTTTTCCCATCCACAACATTGTTTTGTGTGAATGAAAGAGCTGTTTTTTGAATTTCTAATTGAATTTGAATGTTTTTGAAAGACCAAGGCTGCACATATTGTGGAATTTTATTACGATTTAAAATAACTTTTCTATTGTCATATATTTTTTAAAAAGCTGAATTTTCAGCATCGTTACTTCAGTCTTCAGTGTCACATGATCCTTCAGAAATCACTCTTCTAATATGCTGATTTGCTGCTCAAGAACCATTTCTTATTATTAGCAATGTTTCTTAATATTTGTGTGAAAACTAACAGCATTTATTTATGTTGTCTTTACCAGTATCACCTTTGATCAAGTTAAGGCACCCTTGCTGAATAAGTATTCATTTCTTTCAATAATAAAAACTCTTACTGACTCAAAACTTTTATAATTGTTGTTTGTCTCTTTGTTTAAAATTAATAATGTTTTACTCTTAAATATTAATTGTGTTTGTGTGTGTAATTATTATATTTAATATAATCATTTAGTTATAATAACTTTTATGAATTAAGTGTGTTATATGCATTATATTTGTATGTTTTTATTTGAAGTGAACTGATATTGATTTAGTTCATTGATATGGCGACAGTTTTTAATGCAAGTGTACGATTTTAATCATTTTTCATGTACAATTCAGTACAGCTGAGGAAAAATGTACTAAGTTCTCCCAAGTGTTTATACATTATGGTAGTTTTTAATGTGATAAAAATCAAATCATTATATTTAAAAAAAAAAGTTGTATTTCTGTTGTACTTTATGTGGAATTATTTATTTATTAGCTGTGTTTTTTAATGTGAGCGGATTGCTAAAATGTTTAGATCACCTGTCTAGTCGAAAACTCTTCTCTTTTGTGTTAAAGGGGTCATATGATGCTTTTTTAAAGATCATTATTCTGTGTATTTGGTGTAACAGAATATGTTGACATGCTTTAATGCTGCATATTAACTTTCATTCTCTGAACTATTTCATTGTTTGTTTTTCTTATATATTTGCCTGCTGTCTTCACACTGAGTTTAGTACATTCGGTATCAGTTATCTGTTCCAATTCTAATAATTTTAACCACTTACATACCTAAGAAGTTTTAAAATGTAGTCATGTGAAGGTGTCCATTAAACTATATACATCCATTCTCATCTGCTCACTCTATAGGAACACGGTGGCCTTTTGCGGATCTTTCCAGAGGGAACTGCTCAGTTTGCAGACATTGAGCCCAAGTTTGACAGACTTTTGCTCTTCTGGTCAGACAGACGGAACCCACATGAGGTCCAGCCGGCTTATGCCACAAGGTCAGTGATAGTGACATTTCATTTTGTAAGTTAGTCCTTTAAGCTGCTCGTGCTTATATACAATTATGTGTGTATTTATGTGCAGGTATGCTATAACGGTGTGGTATTTTGACGCTGATGAACGAGCTCGAGCTAAAGAGAAATATCTAACAGGTGAGATCTGCTCAAACATGACCAGGCACTTCCATTGACTGATTCCTTCTTAATTGACAGTTTTGCTGTCTGTAAATTTCTTATTTCTTATTTATCTTATTTCTTATTCTTTATTTATAAAATTTTTTAATAATTGAAATGATACTCTAAACAAGAAACTTAAACGACCAGCAGGTGGCGGTAAATGTCTCTATGAGTCGATTCGTTCAAACGGCTGATTGATTCAGGAATGAAGTAAACCCCTGCGTCCCAATGTGCATACTATCCACACTCTCTGCCCTAAATATTATTGAAAATTACTAGTATCACATAGAATTTAGGATGGATAGTATGCACATTGGGACGCAGGTGTTGCCTCTCTATGAATGGGCTTAGAATCATTGGTTCACAGGATTTGTTCAGAAACTAAACATCGCTGTGTTGCTCACAGACGCACAACAGTTCTGCTGTGGTTTTTAAGATAATATTTTCGTTGGTAAAATTTAACAAAAACACACAGTATTGTGTTTAAAATATAGCACAATAATAACTTCTTATTTACTGAACTGTTGTATAAAATCACATGTGCACTAAAATATTTTAATTGCGTTATTTTTCATTACTAATTAATTAAGTTAACGCGTTAAACTGACAGCTCTTTTATATATATATATATATATATATATATATATTTAAAAATGATTTTAAAACAAGTCTCACCAAGGCTGCATTAATTGATCAAACAGTAAAAAATATAAAATTGTAAAAAAAAATATATATATATATATCTGTATATATATTTCTGTTTTAATATATTTTTAATTGTAATTTATTTCTCTGATGGAAAAGCTGAATTTTCAGCAGCCATTACTCCAATCTTTAGTGCCACATGATCCCTCAGAAATCATTCTGATATGCTAATTTGGTGCTCAAGAATGGTTTAATATTTAATATAATATGAATAATAATAGTTTTTTTTATATTATCAATGTTGAAAATATGCTTAATATTTTTATGGAAACTGATGCTTTTTTATTTTAGAAATTCTTTCATGAATAGAAAGTTCAAAAGAACAGTGTTTATTTAAAATTAAAAAAATTGTAACATTATAAATGTCTTTACTGTTGCTTTTGATAAATTTAATGTGCCCTTGCTAAATAAACATAAATTTCATTAAAACATTTTTTTTTTTAAACTTACTGACCCAAATGTTTGAATGTAGTAACCAGTAACTGCTCACTTTCATTCTACAAACTTGTGTGTATGTCATGAGGGTGAGTAAATGACAGTATTTGCACTATTTTGGGATGAAGTGTACTTTAAGTAGTTGCATAACATATGGATTATCATAGAGAGCAAAAAGCAGCATTTTTGTCTTTCTTTGTCTCTTAGGTGCAGGTGAAAGGGGCATAAAAGTGGAGCTAAACAAGCTGTCTGAGCCCAGCTAGTGAACGAGGGATGAATGAAGAGGAGTGTGCAGGGTTGGACCTCTGGAGTGTTACTGCCTGCTGCTGAGAGATGATGAGCAGAGAGGAAGTGACTACTTCTCTCGCTCACCTCTCCATCTGTCATCTATAAGGGGCTTCTCATAGGGACTCTGGATGTGATGGAGCTGTGAAGACAGATGTGCATTAACATGCTTTGTGTTTCCTTTATGAAGAGTGCTGACTTACATGAGCAATGGATGGGCATAATGCTAAACTTAAGAGTGTGTCTGTGTGTGTGTGTGTGTGTGTGTGTGTGTGTCTGTGTGTGTGTGTCTGTGCGTGCACTTGTGTTCAATACAAGTTTTTTTTAGCTATAACCCCTACATTTCCCTGCCGTCAGCTTTGCACGTGTGTTAATAAAGGTACAGTTTTGTTTGGCAATGCTACAAAGTGCATACACAGAAAAAAACATTTTCAAGGTTACAAGCTCGGTGTGATGTGTTATTCTGCTTGTAAGCCACTGTAATTATTGGATTTGTGTTTTTGTATGGCTCGTAATACCATTTTCCAGGCTCTCCTAATTGGAGCATGCTCCTTTATCATGGCTTTCACCGGTTGCTTAGTAACCAGGTGCATTGCTGGGTCGTCTTTGCCAGTTATCAGCGATATGTCTGTTGTTGCAGACCTTACGTTTCTCCATCTTTTGCCAAACTTGACACCTCATGTCTAACAGCTCTTGAGTTTTAAATAAAACTCAGTTTTCCTAAATACGGCTTGTTTGGCTGTATGTGTGTTATTGGCACCATCTTATGTCTCCTAATGGTATTACCATTGTTGTCACTGAAAGTCATGTGACCTTAACAAACAGTATGTATTTTGAGTTCTGCAGC
The DNA here is from genome assembly GCF_001515625.1 of Sinocyclocheilus rhinocerous. NCBI lineage: Eukaryota > Metazoa > Chordata > Actinopteri > Cypriniformes > Cyprinidae > Sinocyclocheilus > Sinocyclocheilus rhinocerous. Next base: position 1,081,421 of record NW_015628268.1, read on the forward strand.
TCCCCCTAGCTAGTTGTAGCTGCAAATGCAAATCTTGCAAGAGTAAATCACAACAAGGTATATATGTGTGTATATATATATATATATATATCATATAGATATGAAGTATTCCACCAGATGGATCACAACTGGAAGAGCGTGAAGAAAGGCTTTCACATGGAGAACAAAAAGAAGAGTTTCAAATAATGCACAATTGTCAACGTATCACTAAAAGTGAATTTTAAGACATTGATTTTTCAGAACAGCACTGGGTCACCAACACATTGCATACTTTTTAAAAATTAGATTTTATGACTGGAAAAGTCATACAAATCTCAATTTCCACAAACTATATTAAGAAGCACATCTGTTTTCAACATTGATAGAAATAAATGTTTCTTCAGCACCGAATCGGCATATTAGAATGATTTCTGAAGGATCGTGTGACACTGAAGACTGGAAATTCAGCTTTGCCATTGCAGAAATAAATTACATTTTAAAATATATTTGAAAAAGAAACAGTTTTTTTTAAGTTGAAATAATATTTTACAATAATTTTTTTACAAAAACACTTAAACTGTATTGTATAAGATGACTGGAATTTGAAATCCTATCACTGTAGCATTACCACAACAACTAGAATGGTCTGAAAAGACTGGACGTATAAAAATCATACAGCCTGCAGCTCTTTTGTAAGACATCAAGGGATAAAGTGAAAACAGGCCTTAAGGTCTTTCTGATACTCTCACAGGGCTCTGGTAATTGAGGATTTTATCCAAGTGGGAGAGAAGGGATTAGTGTTAATGACTACATGCCTTAATTAGCCACTTGATTAACTGACTTTGAAATAATCCACTTTAATGAGTAACAAAAAGTTAATCAGGAACATTAGATTAGACCTTCTGATGTTCACTGATTGTAAACTACACATTCAGCCAAACCAGTGCTGCAAATGCAAAATGCTATTTTGAAAGATCTATCGCCTACATCATCCTGAGACTGAATGTGGGATGAAGGTTTTGTCGACTGTTTGAAATGTCCACACAGCCACTCCAGCATTATTGTATAACATTAAGTTAAAGAATGCTGTATATTTAACCTGCAGTCTTCAGCATTTGAATCTTTCACAAATCACAATACAGCCTGAGCTTCACTGCCACTGAACTTTGAACTGGAACGTGACAAGAGCATGTAAAAGATGTGAGCAGATTCCAGTTAACATTGCTTCAGTGCATTTGAGATTCA
>NW_015628268.1:1085912-1093890 GCF_001515625.1 Sinocyclocheilus rhinocerous
TGTGTGTGTGTGTGTGTGTGTGTGTGTGTCTGTGTGTGTGTGTCTGTGCGTGCACTTGTGTTCAATACAAGTTTTTTTTAGCTATAACCCCTACATTTCCCTGCCGTCAGCTTTGCACGTGTGTTAATAAAGGTACAGTTTTGTTTGGCAATGCTACAAAGTGCATACACAGAAAAAAACATTTTCAAGGTTACAAGCTCGGTGTGATGTGTTATTCTGCTTGTAAGCCACTGTAATTATTGGATTTGTGTTTTTGTATGGCTCGTAATACCATTTTCCAGGCTCTCCTAATTGGAGCATGCTCCTTTATCATGGCTTTCACCGGTTGCTTAGTAACCAGGTGCATTGCTGGGTCGTCTTTGCCAGTTATCAGCGATATGTCTGTTGTTGCAGACCTTACGTTTCTCCATCTTTTGCCAAACTTGACACCTCATGTCTAACAGCTCTTGAGTTTTAAATAAAAATCAGTTTTCCTAAATACGGCTTGTTTGGCTGTATGTGTGTTATTGGCACCATCTTATGTCTCCTAATGGTATTACCATTGTTGTCACTGAAAGTCATGTGACCTTAACAAACAGTATGTATTTTGAGTTCTGCAGCTCCCCCTAGCTAGTTGTAGCTGCAAATGCAAATCTTGCAAGAGTAAATCACAACAAGGTATATATGTGTGTATATATATATATATATATATATATATCATATAGATATGAAGTATTCCACCAGATGGATCACAACTGGAAGAGCGTGAAGAAAGGCTTTCACATGGAGAACAAAAAGAAGAGTTTCAAATAATGCACAATTGTCAACGTATCACTAAAAGTGAATTTTAAGACATTGATTTTTCAGAACAGCACTGGGTCACCAACACATTGCATACTTTTTAAAAATTAGATTTTATGACTGGAAAAGTCATACAAATCTCAATTTCCACAAACTATATTAAGAAGCACATCTGTTTTCAACATTGATAGAAATAAATGTTTCTTCAGCACCGAATCGGCATATTAGAATGATTTCTGAAGGATCGTGTGACACTGAAGACTGGAAATTCAGCTTTGCCATTGCAGAAATAAATTACATTTTAAAATATATTTGAAAAAGAAACAGTTTTTTTTAAGTTGAAATAATATTTTACAATAATTTTTTTACAAAAACACTTAAACTGTATTGTATAAGATGACTGGAATTTGAAATCCTATCACTGTAGCATTACCACAACAACTAGAATGGTCTGAAAAGACTGGACGTATAAAAATCATACAGCCTGCAGCTCTTTTGTAAGACATCAAGGGATAAAGTGAAAACAGGCCTTAAGGTCTTTCTGATACTCTCACAGGGCTCTGGTAATTGAGGATTTTATCCAAGTGGGAGAGAAGGGATTAGTGTTAATGACTACATGCCTTAATTAGCCACTTGATTAACTGACTTTGAAATAATCCACTTTAATGAGTAACAAAAAGTTAATCAGGAACATTAGATTAGACCTTCTGATGTTCACATTGCAGAAATAAATTACATTTTAAAATATATTTGAAAAAGAAACTTACTCAATAATTTTTTTACAAAAACACTTAAACTGTATTGTATAAGATGACTGGAATTTGAAATCCTATCACTGTAGCATTACCACAACAACTAGAATGGTCTGAAAAGACTGGACGTATAAAAATCATACAGCCTGCAGCTCTTTTGTAAGACATCAAGGGATAAAGTGAAAACAGGCCTTAAGGTCTTTCTGATACTCTCACAGGGCTCTGGTAATTGAGGATTTTATCCAAGTGGGAGAGAAGGGATTAGTGTTAATGACTACATGCCTTAATTAGCCACTTGATTAACTGACTTTGAAATAATCCACTTTAATGAGTAACAAAAAGTTAATCAGGAACATTAGATTAGACCTTCTGATGTTCACTGATTGTAAACTACACATTCAGCCAAACCAGTGCTGCAAATGCAAAATGCTATTTTGAAAGATCTATCGCCTACATCATCCTGAGACTGAATGTGGGATGAAGGTTTTGTCGACTGTTTGAAATGTCCACACAGCCACTCCAGCATTATTGTATAACATTAAGTTAAAGAATGCTGTATATTTAACCTGCAGTCTTCAGCATTTGAATCTTTCACAAATCACAATACAGCCTGAGCTTCACTGCCACTGAACTTTGAACTGGAACGTGACAAGAGCATGTAAAAGATGTGAGCAGATTCCAGTTAACATTGCTTCAGTGCATTTGAGATTCAGACTGAATACTTTTGTTTATTGAACAATTTGACTCGTCCATATTCATACACAATATATGCAAAAAAAATCTAATCCAAACTATGACTTGTTTCCCCTTTTCTAAGTATCAGTGATATAATATAATATAATATAATAGCTTGTACAGTCTAGCTTGTACTAATCTGAACAATGCTTGAAACTTTGTATTATGAGCACTTTCTGCGTTTATTTGCCTCTTTATGATGAATTGCTTGTTGTATTCCTCAGTTGTAAGTCGTTTTGGATAAAAGTGTCTGCTATATGAATAAATGTAAATGTAAATAATATAATAATATAATATATTATCTGTTGCATATCCAGACGTGCATATATAATATAATATAATATAATATAATAATACATTTTGACAATGTTTGCCTGAAATCTTATTACATATTACAATACATTTTTAAGGGAATAATTTGTGCAACCAAGACAATACAAATATGAATACAGAGGTTAAAGTAAACCTACAAAATATTCCTTGCTTGTACACCTAAAAGTCTACACAATATTAAAAATATAAGAATTCGTTTTTTTGTTTTTTTTTGTGGTAGATTATTACAGATTAGTTTTGTTTTGTTTTTTAATTAAAATGTAAATGTCGGTCGTGGACAATGGTTAAATAAAAAAAATAGATATGTACATTAACGCTATTTGAAAAATACAAAATAAAATAAATAATGAATAATAAAAGTTTCTATGAGGAAAAAAAAATCAACGTTTTTCTTATGTTTTCCCTAAATGTTGTCAGGAGCTTTAAGTTTGAAAAATCGGGTCTTATATCGCTGGGTTGTTTCTGGCTTCTCTCTCTCTCTCTCTCTCTCTCTCTCTCTCTCTCTCGTTTGTTGATCAGAATTTAAGCCTCTGCTTTATGGTAAGGGAAAGAAGAGCTGCGATTTAAAGTTTATCATAACTATTTGACAGGGGTTGACCATAAATCAAGCTCATGTTTACTCGATTTTTTTCAAATGTATTTACAACTGCAATTAGATGCTTTAGGCAGTTTAGATTATATGATTTAAAAAAATTAACTTGCAATTATTTTACCTGCACAATCTGCATCTTTTTTACCCTCTGTGCAGGTTTCCATTTAAAACGCTTAAATGTGTTATTGTATTTGTTTTTTTTTAGTTTTTGGATAATGGCGACTGTTGAATCCGTCAAAGACCTTCGTACTCCAGCACTGATCATTGACCTGGATCAAGTGAGAAGAAACGCTGAAGGCATGCTGGAGCGCTTCCACAATCTAGGGGTCCAGCTCCGACCTCACATGAAAACACACAAAACACTGTAAGATTCTCATCTCAACAACTCCAACCTCTTGAAAATGCTTGGAAAATACTCTTATTATATGCCCTTATCAGGTTGGTCTTGTTCACTAGTAATTTTGACTGGCGTCTGCCAAATAGTATTGGATACTTAGTGCACTTAAAGTTTTACTATATAACAAAAATAAGTAAATGTCAAACCAAGTGTCATTTATTTGAAAAAATAAAAATAGCACAAACACACATTCAAAGCAAAACATTTCATAAAAAGAAGTTTTAAACTATTAAACAATATATATATATTGTTAAAAATCAAAACAAAGTTCCAACATAGGTGCATTTCACAACAAAATAGTAATAATAAATGACCATTGTTTTTTTTTTTGTTTTTTTTTTAATTACTAGTAATTTTAATCATCATCTGCCGAATAAATAATTTGGACTAATGTATTTGGTCACTTAAGACACTTAAAATATTTTAAGTGTTTTATTACATAATATGTACATGTGTTTTATTACATAAAATATCAAGTGGCTTTTATTTGAAAGAAAAATATGCGAAACGCCCTTTTTAAGCAAAACATTTCATAAAAATAAGTTTTAAATGATTAAACAATAGATGCACTTTTTCACTAGTTATTTTGACTGACGTCTACCAAGTAAAGAAGTTTTTGGACACTTATTGCACTTAAAACATTTGAATATTGTTATTATATAACAAAATATCAAACCAAGTGCCATTTATATACTATAAAAAAGTAAAACAAAGTATTTGGACAAAGGAACATTTAATTTAACCCCAAAATAAAAATGGTGTCATCATTAACTATTAATGTTATAATGCTTGTTTCTTTCTTCATTAATGTTACATGTCTTCAGGGAATGTGCGGACATCATGACAGGAGGCTCTCGTCGTTGTATCGTTGTGTCTACTCTAGCGGAAGCGGCATTCTATGCTGATAACGGCTATGATGATATACTGTATGCATACCCTCTGCCATTTGATAAAGTGGAGAGCTGTGCTGAGCTGTCCGAGAGACTTTCTCTATTCCACGTCGTGGTGGACAACTGCCTCGCCCTACAGCAACTGAAGAAGAGACCTCTGAAGCAGGGAAAAGTCTGGAAGGTGTGGATGAAGCTGGATTGTGACAATGGGAGAGGTAACACTGAAGCTGGAGTTCACCAAATGTATGTCCAAATGTTTGAAGTGTGGTTTTAGATGTAATGCAGTAAGATAAATTGGTTTGTTTTGTGTTTTGAAAGCGGGTGTTCCTCATTGTGACCCAGCTGCGCTACAGCTTGCCCACGAGATCTCAGATACTTCAGGGGTGGAGCTGACGGGAATTTACGCCCACTGCGGGAACACCTACGCCTGTCAGGGGGAGGAGCAAATCAAAGCCGTTGCTCGGGAAACCACTATGATTACACTGCAGTTCATGGAGAAGTATGCTGACATCATCTAACGCTCACTTAAAGTTCATCTTTAAAAACATTGATAATTTAGCAACATTAATAAATGTAATCTTTTACCAAAAAAAAGAAAATAAAAAAAATATATATACATTATAATATTGTGATGCCTAAGTTTACTAACATTTAAAATTATTGATTTTAATTTTTAGTATTTTTTTTTCTTTCATTTCTTTAGACAACAGAACATATCATTTTAAACACTGATAATTTACAATCTTTAGCAAAAAAATTATTGGGAATAAATATATTTTTTTATATGGTACATTATAACTTTGTGCCATCTTTATTCACTTATAGTCTTAAAATTAAATGATTTAATTTTTTAATTTTTTAATTTTTTTATTTATTTAGACAACAAAACAATAGTTTTAAACACAAATCATTTAACAACACTAATAAATGTAATCTTTAGCAAAACATACATTTTCTTTTTTAGATTGTAAATTATAAAATTGTGATGTCTATATTCAATTTTATTATGCTGACTATATTCACCTTTAAAATAATTGATTTTAATTTGGTGTTTTTATTTAGACAACAAAATGTTTTAAAATCTGATAACTTAACACTAATAAATGAAATCTTTAAATATTTTTTATATTGTACAACATATTCATGTGTTGCATGTAAAATAATTGTATCACTTTTTAGTATTTTTAATATAGTCAACAAAGCATATAATTTTAAACACTGATAATTTAAGAACACTAATAAATATAATCTTTAGCAAAAAATAAGTGTATATTATTTTTATATTGTATATTATATGGTGATGTCTAAATTCACTTGTAGCATTTAAAATAATAGATTTTAGCTTTTAGTGTTTTATTTTTAATTTATTTTGACAGTAAAGCATGTAACTTTAATATAGGCAGTTGGGCATAATATGAATATTATCATTAGCTTATTGTAATTTTTAACATTTTAATATCAGTGCATCCCTACTTAATATGCTTTGTATTGTTTCTACTATCCATAGGTTGAAGGCTGCTGGAATACATGGTACCAAATCCAGCATTGGCTCCACCCCTTCCTGTAGTCACCCAGTCCCCGACATGGCCATGTTGAGTGAGGTGCATCCTGGGAACTACATATTTTATGGTCTGTATTGCCATGTTCTCCTGTTGAATCGTTGTAAGCAGTGATGTTATCAGTGTGTTTTGAATCATAATATTATCCGTTGCATGTCCAGACGTGCAGCAGTCCCTCATTGGGTCCTGTAGACTTGAGGATGTTGCAGTACGGGTGCTGACGCGGGTCATAGGTCACTACCCACACAGGAACCAGTTACTTGTAGACTGTGGGTGGGCAGCACTGAGTCATGATGGTGGGGGGCGCTTACCTACAGGATACGCCATCATTGAAGGGCATCCAGAATTCAAGTAAGAGGTCATGTGGCTGGAAATGAGGATTGTATTTTTTTCCAGGGATGCACAAGTGGTACCATATAAGTTACTGGCGGATAATAGTATATAATAATGACATTTTGAAAATAGAGGAAATTTTTATTAATTGTTATTATTAAATTATTATTCATTTCCATTATTTACACTATTGTTCAGAGGTTTGGGGTCAGTAAGATAATTTAATTTATTTTATTTTATTTAAATTAATACTATTTGAAAACAAAAGTGCATAAAGTTGATCAAAAGTGACTGTAAAGAAATAAAAAAGATATATATTTCCAATAAATGCTGTTCTTTTGAACCTTCTGTTTGTCAAAGAATCCTGAAAAAATGCATCACATTATTCACAAAAAGCTTTATTAAGCTGACAACTGTTTTCAACATTGATAATAATAAGAAATGTTTCTTAAGCAACAAATCGGCATATCTGAATGATTTCTGAAAGATCATGTGACACTGGTGCTGAATGATGCTGAAAATTCAGGTTTGAAAATAGAAACAGAAAATGAATTACATTTTAAAATATATTACAGTAGAAAACAGCTATTTTAAATTATAATAATATTTCACACATTGTTTTTACTGTTTTTTAGATTAAATAAATGCAGCCTTGGTGAGCATAAAGAATTGAACAACATTGTTAAATGTATTCTTTAGCAAATGTGCATTTCAGTTTATTTTATTAAAATGATTGATTGTAGTTTTTAGTATTTTATTAAGCTATTTAGACAGTGTAGAATGTTTAATATCAGCCATTTATCAACCAAAACAAATATAACTATCTAATTATTGTTATTAGCCTGAATTTTAATAGTGGTGCATCTCTAGATTTACATTAAAGGTCCCATGACATGCTGCTTTTTGGATGCTTTTATATAGGCCTAAGTGGTCCCTAGTACTGTATCTGAAGTCTCTTTCCCGAAATTCAGCCTTGGTGCAGAATTTCAGCCACTACGAGCCAGTCCCACAATGAGCTTTCCTTAGGACGTGCCATTTCTGTGTCTGTAGCTTTAAATGCTAATGAGGAGGAGAGAGGCGGGGCAACTGCCATGCTTCGCTCGTTTGCAAGCCATGATGTCTCTCCAGGAAAAAAAAATATTGCACTCGCCTCGCACTGTAGTAGCTCATTTTCTCATGGGCGGGCCAAATTCTCTGGGCGGGCAAAGCAGAGAAAGGGGAGGTAACCTTTCCCCGTATGACGACATAAAGGGAAGATTCCAGATTGGGCCATCTGAGCTTTCATTTTCTCAAAGGCAAAGCAGGATACCCAGGGCTCGGTTTACACCTATCGCCATTTCTAGCCACTGGGGGACCATAGGCAGGCTAGGGGAACTCATATTAATGTTAAAAAACCTCATAAAGTGAAATTTTCATGCCATGGGACCTTTAAAAATGAAGTGTGTAATTTCTGCATCAAATGCAATTGATAAAATAATTACCAATCTCACTATTGGCCTATTTGACTGTATCAAATAAATACAGTTAAATAAAGTCCCTTCAGGCCGGACAGGATGGTTAAACAAACTCTTATATATTTATAGTTGTCTTTGCATATAGGATGTAAA
>NW_015628268.1:1096215-1103620 GCF_001515625.1 Sinocyclocheilus rhinocerous
ATTATTGGGAATAAATATATTTTTCTATATGGTACATTATAACTTTGTGCCATCTTTATTCACTTATAGTCTTAAAATTAAATGATTTAATTTTTTTATTTTTTTATTTTTTATTTATTTAGACAACAAAACAATAGTTTTAAACACAAATCATTTAACAACACTAATAAATGTAATCTTTAGCAAAACATACATTTTCTTTTTTAGATTGTAAATTATAAAATTGTGATGTCTATATTCAATTTTATTATGCTGACTATATTCACCTTTAAAATAATTGATTTTAATTTGGTGTTTTTATTTAGACAACAAAATGTTTTAAAATCTGATAACTTAACACTAATAAATGAAATCTTTAAATATTTTTTATATTGTACAACATATTCATGTGTTGCATGTAAAATAATTGTATCACTTTTTAGTATTTTTAATATAGTCAACAAAGCATATAATTTTAAACACTGATAATTTAAGAACACTAATAAATATAATCTTTAGCAAAAAATAAGTGTATATTATTTTTATATTGTATATTATATGGTGATGTCTAAATTCACTTGTAGCATTTAAAATAATAGATTTTAGCTTTTAGTGTTTTATTTTTAATTTATTTTGACAGTAAAGCATGTAACTTTAATATAGGCAGTTGGGCATAATATGAATATTATCATTAGCTTATTGTAATTTTTAACATTTTAATATCAGTGCATCCCTACTTAATATGCTTTGTATTGTTTCTACTATCCATAGGTTGAAGGCTGCTGGAATACATGGTACCAAATCCAGCATTGGCTCCACCCCTTCCTGTAGTCACCCAGTCCCCGACATGGCCATGTTGAGTGAGGTGCATCCTGGGAACTACATATTTTATGGTCTGTATTGCCATGTTCTCCTGTTGAATCGTTGTAAGTAGTGATGTTATCAGTGTGTTTTGAATCATAATATTATCCGTTGCATGTCCAGACGTGCAGCAGTCCCTCATTGGGTCCTGTAGACTTGAGGATGTTGCAGTACGGGTGCTGACGCGGGTCATAGGTCACTACCCACACAGGAACCAGTTACTTGTAGACTGTGGGTGGGCAGCACTGAGTCATGATGGTGGGGGGCGCTTACCTACAGGATACGCCATCATTGAAGGGCATCCAGAATTCAAGTAAGAGGTCATGTGGCTGGAAATGAGGATTGTATTTTTTTCCAGGGATGCACAAGTGGTACCATATAAGTTACTGGCGGATAATAGTATATAATAATGACATTTTGAAAATAGAGGAAATTTTTATTAATTGTTATTATTAAATTATTATTCATTTCCATTATTTACACTATTGTTCAGAGGTTTGGGGTCAGTAAGATAATTTAATTTATTTTATTTTATTTAAATTAATACTATTTGAAAACAAAAGTGCATAAAGTTGATCAAAAGTGACTGTAAAGAAATAAAAAAGATATATATTTCCAATAAATGCTGTTCTTTTGAACCTTCTGTTTGTCAAAGAATCCTGAAAAAATGCATCACATTATTCACAAAAAGCTTTATTAAGCTGACAACTGTTTTCAACATTGATAATAATAAGAAATGTTTCTTAAGCAACAAATCGGCATATCTGAATGATTTCTGAAAGATCATGTGACACTGGTGCTGAATGATGCTGAAAATTCAGGTTTGAAAATAGAAACAGAAAATGAATTACATTTTAAAATATATTACAGTAGAAAACAGCTATTTTAAATTATAATAATATTTCACACATTGTTTTTACTGTTTTTTAGATTAAATAAATGCAGCCTTGGTGAGCATAAAGAATTGAACAACATTGTTAAATGTATTCTTTAGCAAATGTGCATTTCAGTTTATTTTATTAAAATGATTGATTGTAGTTTTTAGTATTTTATTAAGCTATTTAGACAGTGTAGAATGTTTAATATCAGCCATTTATCAACCAAAACAAATATAACTATCTAATTATTGTTATTAGCCTGAATTTTAATAGTGGTGCATCTCTAGATTTACATTAAGCCCCCTGTCTGCATAGCTTTTGAATGATTTGAATTGACATTCAAAATGTGATTCATATGAGAATAAATATTTAAGCATTAAATCCATTCTCAAATATTAAAAATGTCATGACATTGCATAATCCTTTTTTTGTTGTACTTGTTTAGATGTTTATTTTACATCACAACAGTGCAAGACGGAGTTTTTTTTAGTCAGATGATATAAAAATAGCATGAAGGGTGTCGTCTGTTTTGCAGACTGCTGTCTATGACTCAAGAACACGGCAGGGTGGAGCCCATCTCTGGAAAACTGGACTTCAAGCAGTTCCCACTGGGGTCACTCCTCACTCTCATGCCTTACCATGTGAGTTACTTACCATCTCACTCAAACAAAGCACACAGAAACGCACTGAATTCATCTGTGTGAAAGGACATTCTCCATTTGACTAAGCCATTGCTTGTGCATCAGAAGTCATTGAATGTTTTCCTTCAGGACACACATTTGGTCATCAAGACTGTATCCAAATTTTTGTTGTACAAGAGTAAACAATGATATTGATTGATGTTGCCATAAAGTGCATAATTCCACTACTACACAACATTAACTTGACCTGGGCTGAATAAGAAAATATATCCGATAATTCGCTGCACAAAAAACGTGGTCAGCACAAGCTTTGTTTATCCTCAATGCAATGAGTCCGTATTTAACATAGCCTAGGGATAAGGGCTTGCCACATCATCTATCAGTGTTGGCAGGTACATTGTTTTTTCTCTTCTGTTTTTTAATAACTTAACATGACACATGTTAATACAATGAAATTGATGTTGTATGTTTTGTTGACAGGCTTGTGCTACAGCTATGATGCATCCAGTTTATTTTGTCCATTCTAAAGGGAAGATTATAGACACTTGGAAACCCACTCGTGGCTGGTAGCAATCTCTATCTGACGGACACTGGTACAGCTGGGGGACTGTGGTTGGAAATGTTTTAGACTCGAAACAACTGTGAGTTTGCTGTTTAAGGCAGGTGTCTATTAGAAACTCACCTTAAGAGATTCTTTATCCGGATTCAAGTGCATTATGGGTTGGTTCTTTCCTTGAGGAGCACTCGTTATGTAGCCTAGTATTCCAGTGAAACAGCCTTTGTGTAAAGGCTCACATTGGACTTATGATTTACAGTCTTCCTTTAAAAAAATATTTTTCCCTGATTCTTTCAGCAATTAAGAACACTAATATTCTCTTCAGACTAATGAAGGACTATGGAAAGACTGTGATTTCTTACTTGTATCTGACTGAACTCGCATGCAGTGTGTTTTATGTGCTTAAAAAGAGTTTTGGAAAGATCTGAAATGGCTGAATTTCTGCTTTTACAAAAAGCTAACAACATGTACCTCAGTTTGTAATAAAATCATTTACAGTGGTATTATTTAAAAATCTGAAGCTTTTTTTTTTTAATTAATGGATGTTTCAACTATGGACACTTTTTGCCTTCTGGATTTTATGAAAATAATCTCTCTTAAACAGCATATATACATCAGTTACAGGAAAATTTGGTCATTTCTGTCTTTATGTAGCCCAAATCCAATCAATAATATTTTCACAATTTTTGCATGATGTGAAAAAAAAAAACACACACACACACAGCTTGATTGGAAATGAAAATTGGAAAAATTCACAGTTGATATTTACCGTAATTTTCTTTGTTTTCTATACATATCACATCCCATATTTCATCTTAAGGTTTTCACCGTTTTTTTAAATGTAACTTAGATTAGATTAGAGCTCTACATATACAGTCATTCATTTTTTATGATGGATTTTCATAGAGATACCTGGGATGACAGTAAAACAATACAATCTATGCATAAAATTCGTTTCAAGCAAAACGAGATGTTGATATGACCTTCATAACAACAAGTATTAAAAACAAATAAATAAATAAATACAATCTGGGACATAAAACTGCCTAACGATGACGATAATAATCCCATCACTTCGTGCATTTTTACTGAGATCGATTACGCGTGTCATCTGTTTTAACCCATGCACGGGTCACCTTTTCACCTGACCAATTGAGTCACTCTGATCGAACCCACGACACAACTGGCTAATAGCAGCGCAGAGCGGTGAACACCGCTCAGCTCACAACTCACCGCACTGCGCAGCTATTGGCCAGTCGCGACGATGGCTCGATCAGAGCGACTCAATTGGTCAGGTGAATAGCTGCAAGTTGGCAGGAAGAGCTAGAGGAGCGGAGATACATGATGATGTCAACACGGCAGTGATCCTTTCGGTCGGGCAAACACAAGGCCTTTTTTAACCCATCGATTCCTTGTTATAAATAGTAATGGTCCTGTGGGATTGTACAAGTAATGTTCTGCCTGATCTCAGAAGTGGTCGTTGTGTCGGGTCTATCCTTTAAGGCGCATTGCAGCTTTGCTCAAGGACTCTAGCGATCATCTGCAGCATCCGGAGGAGTCCAGATCCTACTGGTATGTAATTCAGAACCATTCCATTACAATCTGTGTTAAATTGTTGTATTGTTGTGCCTGTTTAAATACATTTGAACTACATATGGCAGAAGATGACGCTGATTCGGTTAAATTTAGGCCGAATGATTATGAAATATATTTATTAAATTACATTTATGGTCACTAAAAAGTTAACAACAATATTGCACGGATGATTTGCATATCACGTTCATACTTGAATTTTGTTACAAGGACACAAAAATATGACCATGCTTTATTTCTCTTCTAAATACAACCGTGAATTATTGTTAATAAAACTCCCGCTTTTTAATGTTTATTTCAGTATATATTATATTATAAATTATTATTAATAATATTACAATGAACATTAGGTCTGAGCAGATAATTGTACATATGGATTGGATATAGATTATTTCTGGAGGACTCTGGAAGCTAATGCAAAATGATTAGGTTGTTATTATGTAGTGTGCTGTTTTATCACATTAATAGATTAATACCGAGTATTCAGTATTTATTTTGAATTTTATTGTTGTTAACTAAAATATTATTACTGTAAACACATGAAACACTGTTAGATCGTTAAAAACTTAATGGCAAACAATAATAAACATTTATTGCTAAGCATTTACACTTATTGTACACTTACTCTCATTGACTGTGCTGCATTTTGAACCTTTAATAGTTAAAATTATGTTTTTCACCATTTGGTCACAGGCCATCATGCTTTTCATTTTAAAGGATTATTATTATTATTACTATTATTGTGTGTGTGTGTGTGTGTGTACAAAAAGCTAAAATCACTCATGAAGTGATTTAGCTGCATCCAATATAGTCGTGTGATCTGGCTGGCACTAAATAAAAAAAACATTTTTAAAACAAAGAAAAGGATGCACACTAGGTCTGAATGGGTTAAAAAGAAAAATTTCTGCATATCATTTGTTTTTATAGATTTTAGCCTTTTTAAAGAAAAATGCACCCTTTAGTATCAGCACAATAACTTGACCTTTGGCTAATTTTTTTAAGCATTTTTCAACACATTCTCCATTCTCTGGATACCTTTACGCCACACACTCATTGGCACTATTCCACCTTCTGGCATAACACCAATTTTAAATCTCATGCACAGAGTGTAGTGATTTGATGCCAGTAAGGCACACCTCTAAACCAGCAGTATGTAGTTTGCATTCTTAACCCCTCCCCCCGCCCCCCAAACACAGATGCACCAGTGTGGAGAGCAGGAAGCCGGTGTTCACTGAAAAACCACAGCCAAATGACACAGGAAGAATGGCAGTAATCACTGGGGCTTGATTTGCCAGTGAAGTAACCCTGGAGTAATTCTTTAATCAAACTAGCTTGTTTTTTTTGCTCTAGACTGGGAGTTGTTTTTATCTCAGAGGAGCTGGACTGTGACCCTTGGCAAGGTCTTGTATTCTGTGCAGCACAGAGATTTGTCCGGGCGAGATTAGACACCATCTGGCTAATTTGACAGGATTGAGAGTGATGAGATGTATCTCGCACTGTCAAAACGAAATAATTCGTGGTGTGTTTGAATGCATGCATCTAGGAATGTGTATGTTGGAATATGAGTCCAAATTTTCACTCGAGTGTTTGTCCTCACTATGGTAACAGCGTGAGCTGCACATATCTGATGAGATTTTGAGCGTCACCACAGTTTGGAGTGTGTTTCAAGCAGAGTACTTGGGAGTATGTTGCACAACCTATTTAACAATGACCTTTCTATTGTTTCCCGCTGCGGTCGACAGGCTGATCATAGTAAACTCTGCTTGTTGAATGCTTACTACTTTGATCTCCGTTCAGTGAAATCCCCTCTCATTTTCCCTCTTCCTGCCTCTTTGCACTAAGCTCTTTTCACAATGGCTATTTTAGGCCTCGCTGTGCGTATCTCTTCGGGGGGACTGTATACACTTAATTATCTGGCACTGAATCTTGTAAGCTTCTTACCCGTTGGCAAGGGTTGGCGAGCAGACGTCCTAACCGTGTTACGTTCACGCAGCAGAGGAATGTTTTGGTCAGTCAAATTGCCCCTGTCTTGAGGTAAGGCTTTGATACAGAAGGTCTGCAGAGGGGAGTATCTCTTGAGGAGAGTGTTGACTGCTATTTTGTTGTAGCCATGCTGCATTTTTGAAATGTTTTAGTCATGGTTGAGTCTGTTGCAGAACCTCAGGATAAACTTACATTTTTGACTTGGGAGGGACTAAACTGGATGGTTGACATGTTGATGAAGTTTTGTTCCAGCATCAAGATTTTAGGTTAAAATTCATATAAAAGTGTATTTATGGATTTTAGTAGGGCTGCCCTCGACTAAAGATTTTTCTGGACGACTAGTAGTCGTTCATTTTAAGCGTTAGTCGACTAATTTCACGTTTATTAATAAACCATTTCAATCATGCTAATGAACCTTTAATTGCCTACATAGCCTAATAAGCACTCAAGCGCACACATAAAGCTTGTCACAGCACACCGGCAGAAGTAGTGATGATGAATGTGTCAGTGAAAAACAGTAAGATTAAACTGCATTAACATTTTAATAATCTATTGATAAACTAGTGTTTTCGGTTTAAGAGATGAATCCGGCGACACTGACTCGTCATCTCCACAGTAGTGGATGCGCATACAAGTTTCATACAGATTACGTAATCTGAGAATATATATATATATTTATTTATTTTTATTTATTTTTTTCAGATTTTAATTCTTTCATTTGAAAGTAGACATTTCACTCTCTATAGATATATTTTTCATGTCTGTAAGGCAAGTATACACGGAGTTTCACGCTCAAGTTCACAGAGGCCGAGATGGCAGAATGCGCATCTTGTTTGCTTTCATTATTTTACAAAAGTGCAATGTTTTGTTGTTATAGTGAGTGCACACAAATAAACGTAGAGGCTTTACAGATT
>NW_015628268.1:1104531-1122796 GCF_001515625.1 Sinocyclocheilus rhinocerous
AATTGTTTCATTTGAAAGTAGACATTTCACTCTCTATAGATATATTTTTCATGTCTGTAAGGCAAGTATACACGGAGTTTCACGCTCAAGTTCACAGAGGCCGAGATGGCAGAATGCGCATCTTGTTTGCTTTCATTATTTTACAAAAGTGCAATGTTTTGTTGTTATAGTGAGTGCACACAAATAAACGTAGAGGCTTTACAGATTTGAAAGATGTATTACTCTTATGTGTATGACAAAAATGACGGAGTATTTTAAGAGCAAGTGACTGCACCGGCGCCTCCATCTGTCATGCATTGAGCGCTACTGTTCAGCTTTCACACTCCGCATAGACTGAATAGCGCACATTTTGCTAGGTTAACATTAGATTGAGCGGCCATGTAAAGTTGCTACTACTTACATATTTCAGATGATAAGCCATATTTGAGGTCAATGAATGATAGGCGAGCGTTTGGATGTACTGTATTACCACAAAATCCAGACATACGAGGAATTTGTTTTCGTGACAGAAGCTTCCACAGTGTAACAGAATGACAGTGACAGAACAAAAAACACAGATAATAAAAAATAGAACAAGTAAATAAGGAATAAAAATATATAAATTGACAGTTGTATGTGCAGGTATATTACAATATACAGTTTTGTATGTACAGGTACTGTATATTATGTGCAAATTTGAGGTGTAGACTGAGTATGTGTGTTAGATAAATAAGTGTATGAGTGAATAAATAGTGTGTGTTCCACAGTTATTGTCAATTGTTCATGAGATGGATGGCCTGAGGGAAGAAACTGTTCCTGTGTCTGGTCGTTCTGGTGCTCAGTGCTCTGTAGCGTCGACCGGATGGCAACAGTTCAAAGAGGGAGTGTGCTGGATGTGAGGGGTTTTGCTCACCTGCCCTTTTGCTCACTCTGGATGAGTACAGTTCTTGGAGAGAAGGGAGGGTTGTACCAATGATTCGCTCAGCAGTCCGGACTACCCTCTGTAGTCTTCTGAGGTCAGATTTGGTAGCTGAGCTGAACCAGACAGTTATTGAAGTGCAGAGGATGGATTCAATGATGGCGGAGTAGAACTGTTTCAGCAGCTCCTGTGGCAGGTTGAACTTCCTCAGCTGGCGAAGGAAGTACAACCTCTGCTGGGCCTTTTTCACAATGGAGTCTATGTGAGTGTCCCACTTCAGGTCCTGAGAGATTGTGGTGCCCAGGAACCTGAATGACTCCACTGCAGTCACAGTGCTGTCCTTGATGGTGAGTAGAGGGAGAGCAGGGGGGTTCCTCCTGAAGTCCACTATCATCTGCACAGTTTTGAGCGTGTTGAGCTCCAGGTTGTTGAGACTGCACCAGACAGCCAGCCAGCTCAGAATTAACGATCTGTCCGTCACGGACTGCGTGACCTCACCACTTCCTGTGGATTTTTTTTTTGCGACTAAGCAACTAATAAAATTTTGGTCGACCAAGCCTCTTCTCGTCGACTATTAGGGGGCAGCCCTAGATTTTAGATTAATTTTTCCTTTACTGTCCAGCCCAGCTCCTGCATATTTAATAAATAAATAAAACAAACAAACACAATATTTGTCTATAAGTTTTGTTTGTTTGTTGTTAAGACTTTTGATTTAATATATACAGTATGTTTAAAATTACACTGCATGTATGCTGTAAGTGGTCACCGTTTATTTTAGGAGGAACCAGACTCACAAAATTACAGTTACTAGCCTAAATGTACACTTTGTTCAGCAAGGACACATTAATCACAGTAAAGACATTTATAATGTTACAAAATATTTTTGATTTAAGACTGGACTGGAGAATGGCTGCTGAAAATTCAGCTTTGTCATCACAGGAATAAATAAAATAAAGCAGCTATTTTAAATGGTAATAATGTTACATTATTACTGTTGTACTGTATTTAATGTTGTTGTTTTTTATTATTAACTAAATGCAGCCTTTGTGAGCATGAGAGACTTCTTTCAAAAGCTTTAAAAATTCTTACTCACCCCAATTTTTTGTGCATATGTAAAAATATGTAGATATATATAGTTACATAACATGTGCAGTACTGGTCATATTCTTAATGAATAAATAATGAAATTATTTAATGTTAGGAAAACAAGTATTAAATTGTAAAGAGTAAAGCTTGTGTTTAAAAATATTAGCTATCTTCCGGATAGTCTGTAAAAGTGAGTATAGCAAATTTATGTATTAAAAGTTAATGTGCAATTAATATGAAATCATAAAAACTGTGGTAATTGTATAATACATTTTGTGTGTCTTGTTAACGATTTGTTTCAAAAAGTGTATAAACAGCATGGGGGGAAATAATCAAAATTGCTTATTTTAACAAAACTAAACAAATTGTGGATCTGTCTTGAAATAAATACATTCATAATCTTCATAAGGATAAAAAAAATCTCAGCTAATACTGTAAACTATGTAGGGAGCCCTATTACTTGCACATTACTATAATATTAAAGGTTACAATTAACAACAGCAGTTTTTAAATTAAATTCTAAGGCTAATTATAAAATTAAGTTTCTACTCCAATTCATTGTTAAAATATAATAATTTACACAGTGGCTGTTGTAACTTGTTTTCATGACAGATTTATTAAATAATTAAGACATAACTACAGGTTAAGTAATATATGAATATATAGGCTAATATATATTTAGCAAAATGCTCATTCATTTCATTTCTCTAGCAAATTAACGAGCTGTGGATGCTGATTGACTTGGTAAATGACTATGTGACATTGTTTACAAGCAACTGTTTTATTATTGTCTTTCCGTGGTTGAAACACTGAGCTGTTGCATGAGACGTGAGATGTTCATTCGTGGTTATTTTGTGTTATAACTAGTAGTAAAGAGGAAGGGATGATCGCTTTCACTAGCGCTCTGCACTGCTGTTTGAACTGAGGCACATATACAGTGATCTGTCAGAGTATCAAAACGGCAATTATTCTTTGAATTTCCTGATAAACTGGACAGAATTTGAAAGATGGTACTGCTTCTTATTGAATAAAAACACAAAGCGTATTGCAATTATTGGATGTGAGGCACACTTTATATGTGTGTATATGCAGTTTGAAAGTTTTAGGTGAAGTAAAGCATGTTACACCAGAGGACATTGCCGTCACTGCTTAAAAATTCATGTCAACTACCCAAATTTAGGGAAAAACAATATACTGTAAAACACAAGAAATTTACTAAGGTTAGACTAAAAAAAATACTGAAATACATGACCAAATCCACCAGCTAGTTGCATATGTTTGTTTATGAGCTAACTCTCAGATGTGTTCTTTAAGACATGACCTATGTATGTAAATAGAAATAAAAAACAGTCTATAACACTAGCTGTAAGTGCAGTTAGCGCTGCTTCCTCTAGGCCATCTTGGGTCATGTCTCGACAGCACAAGTAGGATTTGGGATGTTGCCAGATTTTGTTTAGTGTGTAAACTAGCATCTGTTCTGTTCACCTCAGATTCACTCCCAAACCCCCAGTACAGCGCTGCTGTCTAATCAGAGCACAGCACTCTCCCCCCTCACCAACACACTGCCATTTTAAGAGCTGTACACAAACATGCATAAACACAGACTCTGTTAGGACTGAATGGGGCAACACCTGTGTGTGTTTGCAATATTAAATGCTCAGTTTGGAACATGAGCCAAGAGTCACCGTAGTAACCGTGATGCATATGTGTCAGGCAGGTGTGTGAGGTGAGCTTCAATGGAGTTTTTTTGAGTGGGATGTGTGTCGTCTTTTTATCTGCAGGCTGTTTGACCAGAGATCAAGAGACATGGAGAATCTGTGCCTCATCTCTCCTTATCTACACTTCTGAGCTGGGTTTGAGTCAGGTGAGCCAAAATAAACACTAAAAACGGTTTAAGGGTGTACTGTAAATAAAATTACTTGCCAATTTGCACATTTTAAACAATACAAAATCTAAATCATACAGTAACACAACTGAAAGAATAAGAATTTTGTGACTTGTAGTGAAATCTTATATTTCCAGGGATTCTTTGGAGAAGCTCAACCTTGCTGAAATAACACACTTAAACCAGATGGTTTTCTGGTCTTTGATGGTTTATGCTGATCTATATGCTTATTCCAAATAAATGCTGTTCTTTTGAACATTCTATTCATCAAAAAACTGTATCATGGTTCCCACAAAAAATAGTATGCAGCGCAACTCTTATCATTGATAATAATTAGAAATTACATTACAGCCATTATTCCAGTCTTCAGTGTCACATGATCCTTCAGAAATCATTCTAATAAATAATTTCTTTTTATTATCAATGTTGAAAACAATTGTGCTGCATAATATTTTTTGTGAAAACCATGATAGTTTTTTTTCAGGATTTTTGATGAATAGAAAATTCAAAAGAACAGCATTTATTTGCAATAGAAATATTTTGTAAGATAAACTGTCACTTTTGATCAATTATTGCATTATTGCCAAATAAAATAATTAATTTCTTTAACATGCCCCTATTATGCCATTTTTAAGCTTCCTAATATTGTTTTGGGAGTCTCCTACAATAGGCTTACATGCATGCAAGGTCAAAAAACCCTTTTGTTTTCTCAATGCCCCTATTATGCCATTTTTAAGCTTCCTAATATTGTTTTGGGAGTTTACATGCATGCAAGTTCAAAAAATGCTTCAGTTTTCTCAAAATCTGCATTTAATATCACCTCATTTTCCAAAGATTCTCAAACGATTCATTCAAAACAGTTATTAGATTCAGTCTCTCTAAACCCCTCCTTTCCGTGAGCCTACTCTGCTCTGATTGGTCAGATGGCCCAGTCTGTTGTGATTGGTCTACCGCGTACAGTGCATGTCGGAAACGATACGCCCATTGCCATAGTTCTATATTTTGAACGCTTTTTAGAAAATATAAACATCTATTATTCATCATACTTGCAGGTTGTGATTCAGTGGAGCCAGCTGGTCCAAATAAACAGTTCTCTGAGCCATCTTTCAAGAGCAAACGTTTTGTGAATCCCGCATTGAACTCCCCGAGATTAGAGAAGCAGTCGTCAGTAAAATGACGGGAACACAAAAAAACTGGGTTGTACACTTTTTAGAAAATATAAACATCTATTATTCATCATACTTACAGGTTGTGATTCAGTGGAGCCAGCTGGTCCAAATAAACAGTTCTGAGCCATCTGTCAAGAGCAAGCATTTTGTGAATCCCACGTTGAACTCCCCGAGATTAGAGAAGCAGTCGTCAGTAAAATGACGGGAACACAAAAAAACTGGGTTGTACCACTGATTCTTTGCAGCCTCATCTTTAGGAAGTGAAAATAAAACAAATGTACTCTCACAGCATAGGACACAGGGTCTTCTCAACATGATGTTAACCACATGAACAAACTACAGTGTTTGAGGGCGGGACAAGTTGTTTGCGTCTGACCAAGGTAGAACATAGGCGGGCATTATGCAAATGTGTTAGCCATCACAGAAGTGGGATTCGAATTACTGACGACTCAATTAGGCTGTTCAGAGTCGATTCTTTCTTTTGGGATACTTAAGTAAATAACTAAATAACTTTATTAAAGAGAAAATGACATGAAAACTAGTCATAAAACTGTTTTGCATCACTTAATGGAATAATGCAAAATATATTCTCATGGTCAATGAGAAAATATATTTTTCTGGCAAATTTTCTCAATTCAGTGACATTGTGGCAAAAAAGTTAATTTTGGTCCATGATTTTGGTGCAAGGGTGGTAATAATCTTCATTTAATACATTTCTTGTGTACATATTTTCTTACTCCCTTCACCTTTTCCATATTTTCTCTCTCAGGAGGACCATGCTCTGCTCAGAGCGTGGCGTGGTGGAGGAATGGCTCTCAGAGTTCAAGGTGAGAGGTTTGACATCCTTGCTGGATTTAATATGACGTTTTTTTATATAGCTCACTCAAATTAAGTCCTCCCTTCCCAAGTGATCTGAGCGCAATGTCCCATTAACCACATTTGGTTTCATAATCTCAGAACATAATGGAGGAATATTTTCAGCCTCCAAGTTAATTCAGTTCCAGGCCGATTCAGGTTGAGGCTGCTTAGTCATGCCAACCACCGTTTCTCCTCCTTAGACGTTACCTGACGATCAAATCCGCAGCTATTCTGGCAGCCTCCGTCTGAAGAAAGCTCTGGTACCTGCTCTCTACGCTGTTATTCAGGAGCAGCCCAGCAGTGAGGTATGATGAAGGGTTTTGAAATGCTCCAGGCCAGATTCATGTTTAATCTAAGAATGTTATGGATATTTTCTTGTCAAAAGGGTCTTTTGTTGGGTAACACACGTGTTGGTATGCACATTCAGAGGTGATTTGAAGTTGCATTATGTGAGTTAGGACTTGATTTGATTTATTTGGATTATTCAGTGTTATCATTAACTAAAACTAAAACTGTTAAAAATCGTTTTCATTAATTGAAATAAAGCTGAAATTAAATAAACTACAAATATTAGATGGAAAAAACGTTTTAAAAAGCAAGAAAAATTGGAAATGTTGCATTGGAATTTGGAAACTAACTGGAATAAAATAAGTTGAAGTACTAAAATGAATAAAACTGAAATAAAAAATAAATTAAGCTAAATAGAAATGTAAAAAATTTAAATAACAAAAGCATTTAACAAAATGACTACAACTGAATCTGAAATTAAAATAAAAATGGAAAATGTTAAAGTGCAAGCAAATTCAAAATATTAATAAATACTGTAATAGTATATACATAATACTAAAATAATACTGATATTATTATTGGTTAATATATTCCATGCCTGCATGATCTTAGTTATGTCAGCATTTTCAAGTTGTTTAAATTGTATTAGTTTAATTAAAAAAATAAATAAATTATGAAAAAAAAAAATCCCTTAAAAAGACCAATTTAACAGCAAGATTTGCAAGGAAATACATTTGATTTTGATTGATTCAGTTTTAATTTCATATTTAAGATTATTTCTTATTTCATATCATATTGTAATTTACAGTTTAATTTTCAGAGTTTGTCTTAAATATGCTGCTTCCTTATGCTGGTGTTTTTTTTTTTTTTTAATATCATTATTATTATTAGTTCATGTGGTAAAGGAGCTTTCCTCTCAGTCCTTGTGTCCCATTCTGTCTCTTTTACTTTATATCATTGTCTTCTTTGTCTCTCTTCCTCTCTAGCTGCTGGCTCCGGTGTGTCATCAGTTGTTTGAGTTGTACCGGAGATCAGAGGAGGGTTTGTGTCGGTTTACTCTGCAGTTCCTGCCTGAACTCATCTTGGTGTACTTACGTCATTCAGCCAGCAGAGAGCGCTACCGCAATGGCTGTGTGGAAGCCCTGCTACTGGGGATCTATAACCTGGTGAGAGATTGGTGATTGTGCATTACCTCCAATTTCCTGAAATTCAATATCTAAACTTTACATACGCTATATGTATATGTTGTGTTACAGGAAATTGTGGACAGTAAAGGAAATGGAAAGCTGCTGTCATTCACCATACCGTCTCTCTCCAAGCCTTCAATATACCATGAGGTAAGAGGTGAAGTAAAATACAAACACTTTTTAATCTGACCTTTATTGGGTGTCTGAGATACAGGAGGTATCACTGTCAGATCAGTGAAGATGATATCTCCTGTTATTACGCACACAAAACCCAGATCTGGTTTCATTTCACATGGTCCTGGAAACTAAAGAGTAATGCGCCAACCTACAAAAAGGTAGAAAACCTAGATTTTTACAAAACTTGTTAGGGTTTCTTTGATGGTTCTGGGAGCTGCAAAACCTGAGTTGTATTAGGTTAAAACTGTTGTTATGGTTAGGTCAAAGTGACCCAAAGTGGATTCAGAACAATGAACAAAAAAAAAATTCTAAAAAAAAAAACATCTGTAAAAAAATATTTTTTAAACAAAGGAAGTGTAGAAAAGCACTTATTTCATGTGCTTTCCTGAAGCTCAAATAGTAGAGCATGGCGCTAGCAACGGCAAGTTCATTGGTTCAGTTTTCAGCTAACTGAACATGCATAAACTTATAAAAATGTATGCCTTCAATACAGTGTAAGTTTTTTCTGATAAAAAAAGCATCTGCCAAATGCATAAATGTAAATACTCTCAGAGGGTAGTTGAGAAACTGACATTTTATTTATTTTTTTGGTCTGTGCAGCTGCCTGTAAGCGGAAAATATGCAGGTCAAATTGACCTGAATCATCATAATCAAAATAGAAATTTTGCACGCACTTTGCATGCGTGTTTATGAGAAAAAGTCACAGAAATTCAAGAAAAACATCACAGGTTAACTTGTATTTCCAACTACTCAAAAATCTAAATGGGTCAGCTTGACCCGAAACATAATATAAGAGCTAATCTTAGCTGGTTTAAGATTGTCTCCCAGCCTTGATCATCTAAAAAGTACCCACAACCACTCTAAGACTAGACAGTAGACCAGGAAAAGAAATCAGAAAGAAAGAGCTTTATTGCCAAGTGTGTTTACACACACAAGGAATTTGTCTTGGTGTCAGGAGCTTCCAGTACATACATAGTCCAGACATACATATAATTTAAGGTAATAAAGCATTAATTATAATGAGAATAGACAATAAATTAAAGTAATAATAATAACAATATAGTAATAAAATATAGAGAAAAAGAAAATATCAGTAGACAGGTTAAAGATAATTTAAGAAGATTTTTTTTCCCAGCAGGATAAACTCCATCTGACACTTGTTTACATGCTTTGCAAATAAAAATAAGGCCCATTCCTCAAATAATCAAATTTAAAATGGTTTCTGTTGAATTTAATAAGGCTGTAAAAGCAGTGAGGTTATTTTACTGACATGAATATTCAATAACATTTATTTTTGAACATTACATGAATGAATAACAAAAGCTGAATGCTTTTACGTTTAACGCAGCCATCCAGCCTGGGCTCCATGGCGTTAACTGAGGGAGCCCTGAACCAGCACGACCTCATCCGTGTGGTGTACAGCGGTCTGCTATCTCAGAGAGAGACATTTACCTCACAGAACAGGTGAGGTTTTTTTCTTTTTTTGTACTCATTCCTTCTTGTGGAGGAAGTAGGTTTGATGTGTGGAATATTTCTGGGCATTTGATTAATCGCACTATCACCCGCTGGACCGTTTTATTGCCGTGACTCAGCGGTTACTTTTTCCTGCAGGTCGAAATGGGTTGTAATGATTTCTCAGCATTTTTATTTCATTAAACCGCTGCTGGAGCTTCGTGACAGCGAAATCTGTGCAGATGTAGTGTGATTTGTTATTACCCGTTCCAGCGGCTAGATACACAGCGGCAGTCGCTGACTCATAATGTTCTGCTGTCTGATGTGTCGTTGTAAAATTATGCAGATGTCCGAGGGGGGTTATGTAACAGCAGCATGTGTGTGTCTCCTGCAGGTTTGAGGTGCTGTCTTTTCTAATGCTCTGCTACAACTCAGCCGTGGTCTTTATGCCTGCGTCCTCCCACCAATCGGTTTGCAGAATGAGCACACGGTAAGGGGGGTGCATGAGTTGTCTTTTCCACTAACGATCCGGGAACTTCTCAGCCTGTCTCGCTCTCTCACTCTGAAATTTCTTGCTGGTACAGGCAGAGATGGAATGATTAAATGGATTAAAAGGAATATTGATTTAGAGACAGAGAGCAAAGGATTTCTGTGGTGGGTCACAGCATTAGCATAAAGACTTAATAAACATGTCATTAAAGTTTCTTTCGGAATTTCTCTCGTTATGCAGGCTGTGTGTGAGCGGTTACCCGCGGCAGCAGCAAAAGTTGTGGAAGGAGCCGTGTAACCGGGTGCGATTGGAGCCAGAGTTTATGGTGCAGATGCTGACTGCTGTTTACCACGCCATGTAAGTTGAATAACTGACATCAAATAACTGCTTTTTTTGTTCCATGACACTATTTATCTCTAATAATAGGGGAATTGTTGAATAATTATTGCTGAATGCTAAAGATGAACCCCTAAATAATAACATTTAGAGTGTAATTCGAGGAGAGGTACTATTACTTTTCCTAACATTTCTTACTCTTACTAAAGCAAAAACATAAATAGCTTTGATTGTTTCTTAGAAATATGACATCTCCACAAGTTTGTGAAAAACATGATTTTTGTCAGAAAAATCAATAGTTTTGATATGGCATGCACAACTGTTTAAAAGCTTGGGGTCAGTAAGATTTTTTTTTATATATAAATTATTCAGCAAGGATGCATTATATTGATCATAATTGACAATAAAGACATTTATAATGTTACAAAAGATTTCTATTTCAAGTAAATTATGTTCTTTTAAAGGGGTCATATGATGCGATTTCAAGTTTTCCTTTCTCTATGGAGTGTTACAAGCTGTTTGTGAATAGATAAGATCCCTAAAGTTGCAAAGACTAAAGTTTCAAACCCAAAGAAATATTCTTTATAAAAGTTAAGACTCGTCCACGCCCTCCTAAAACGGCTCGTTCTAACACGTCCCCACATGTCTACATCATGACATGGGAAGATTTGCGTAACATCGCCCAAATGTATACGCAAAGAAAGAAGGTGTAACTTTGATTCTCGCTGTAGTATTGTTGCTGCCGCCATGTCGTGGAGACGCTGTGTGTTTCGTTGTGAAAGCAAAACTACTTTGTTTGGTCTCCCAAAAGAGGACACAACTAGAAAACAGTGGTTAAGTTGTATTTACCAAGCAATAATAAAAGGACACATTTAATTTATAATTTGCCTTAAATCTCATTTTGTAAAAAAAATAAATAATAATAATCGTGAATCGAATCGAATCGTGAAATCAAAATCGTGAATCGAGTCGAATCGTGAGTTGAGTGAATCATTACATCCCTAATGGTTTTATGTTTACGCGGCGCGATGCAACACAGCACGTAAAACGACAGTATGTCATTATAATCAGTAATTATGTCCCCACTGGATGCAACAAATGCCTCGTTTGTAATGGGTTTTATTGGTTTTGTCTCGTCGCGCCGGGACACGGCATCGCAGTATGGTAAGGGCGTAACATTTCCGTCACACGCTTGAAGAATTGAGGAATACCATCACTGGAATACATTACTTTTTAAAATATGTTCAAATAGAAAACACATGTAATGACATTTCACAATATTACTGTATTTTTGATTGAGAAAATAGAACTTTGGTGAGCATAAGAGACTTATTTTAAAAACATCAAAAAACAAAAAAGTCTTATCGACCCCAAACTTTTAAATGGTAGTGTATATCTGAGAGCATTCAAAGCTATTTTCTTTTTACATTAGTAAGAGAAGGAAATGTAGTATATATTTAATTCCTGTTTCTTTTCAATTAACGGTTTGAGTGGTGTGCTAATGATCTCATCTGTATGATGATACTCTCTCCCATCAACAGTTATAATGGGCAGTGGGAATTGGGGAGGGAAGCTTTGGATGACATCCTCTACCGAGCACAGCTAGACCTCCATGCACAGCCAATACTGGTAAAAGTCATTTGTTACGGTACACTTGGGGAAAATACAGTGGGTTCCGAAAGCCTGAGACACTGAAAATATATATATTGTTTTAATTTAAATATACAAAAATCAGTGTTTTTGAACCATTTAAAGCAAAGAAATACTACGACATAAAATGAAGAAGAAATATGAAAGATTCTGCTCTATTTCTTGATCAGCAATCAAATTAGTTAAATATCAGTTTCAAATCAAGCAAGCCAAAACAGAACATGTGAACTACTTTGTACAGACGGTCAGATGTTTTTGTTTTTGCTAAAAAATGCAAAATGGAAGCATTTTTACTAGCGGTCTCAAATTTTTGGACTCAAATGAACTGTAGTAGTAAAGTTGGAGTTATGTTTTTTTTGCTGTGTTCATAAGTCCAACTTCACTCGTACACTAGTACGTACAGTATTATTACATGCGTTTTCTATTTTAATATATTTTAAAACGTAATTTATTTCTGTGATGGCAAAGCTGAATTTTCTGCAGTCATTCTAAACTTGATATTTACTTATTTCATTGCTGATCAAGAAATAGTGCAGAATCTTTCATGTTTCTTCTTCGTTTTATGTTGTAGTATTTCTTTGCTTTAAATGGTTCAAAAACATTGCTTTTTGAACGTTTAAATTAAAACAAACAAACAAACAAAAAGATGAACATGTTCTCCGTGTTTCATGAAGTCTTTCAAGAACAACATTTAAATTACAATTCTTCACAGAAATGTGATATTTCACTGCATTTCATTGACCTCTGATCCTCAGGTGGCAAATGCAATTAGTCGCTCACTTCCGTCCCGTCCTCCAGAGGGCTCGCATAACCTTTTGGAGGTGGAAGTAACACCTGCCGGGAGATGTGTCTCACAGGCAGCTGTCACTACCGCCTCCATTCGCCGCCTCCGCTGGAAACAAGAGGGTATGCAAAATATGCACGCACACACACACAAACACACACACACACAGTTAGACCAAATCCTTGGTAACACTTTAGTTTAAGGACAAATTCTCTCTATTAACTAGTTGCTTATTAGCTTGCATATTGGCTGTTTATTAGTACTAAAAAAGCATATATTAATAGATTATTCTGCATGACCATATTTTAGATCCCTTAATCCTACACCACAGATATAATCTTAACAACTACCCTACTAACTATTAATAATCCGCAAATTAGCAGTTTATTGAGGCAAAATTCAGTTACTAGTTACTACTGAGAATTGGTCCCAAACTAAAGTGTGACCAAAACATCTTCATTTTATATCCATTGTTTTATTTTGGTAGTTTTTTTTGCTTGTTTATTTCCTTCATGATCATTAAAACCATAATGAGAACATTAACATCCTCATCAGTCCCTCCATTGCATCCATTCAAGCATCAGGAAAAGGAGGCCATTTTTGTGTGTGTGAAATTTTCCCTCTGTCAGCATCATGTTCAGTACACTCACTGTCTTCACCTCAGATTGTTTTGATTTCTCAACCACGGCCGAATTCTACGCCTCCATCACCCCCAGCCGAAACACCCCACCGGAGAGACCAGACACTCCTGTGGCACGCGGGCGGATAAAGTGCACCATTCACCTAACCTTGCAAGGGGGTAGGCAGGGCTCAGGAACATCTCACCATTAGACAGTCCATGCACAAGCCCTGCCCTTCTTGGTCATAAAAAGTGTTCATTGGCCTACAGATTAAACTGACCCCATTGCATGGAAAACTCCTTCTGTCTGTTACTAGTGTCTCCACATACCTTAGTGTTGTATTATGAGCATTTGTGTTTAACCCTTTTATTTGTGTTCAGTTTTGTTTTACAGTGCTTGCAAGGCAAGATAGACTGATGTTCCTCTTCTTTTTCCTTCTTTACAAATTTCTGCAGTTCTTTTAGCTCAAACCATTTAATGTACAAATTTGTTCAAATATTAATATTTGCATACTGAATTGTGATTGGTCTTGTTTTGGTGTCTTCAAGTCATGTTGGAATGATTGTACAGTATTTGCAAATTGAGTGCACATGAATACCACCATCATGTCATAATTACCAGTTACTAACAGTAAATAACAGATTAAAGCTTGATTATTGTTTTCGATTATAATAATTGGATCAAATTGTATTTTGTGTAATATTAATGAGAAATAGTGATAAAGATTGACATAAAATACTACTCGATGAATATGTGCATCAATAACACACCTAACATGCATTTTTTGCTTTTCGTTGTGTTGCATTATTGCTAGAAAGCTTCCTGTCTTTGTTGGGAAGTGAAAAAGAGAGGGAAAATTATATTTGTCCAGCACATCCATTTTTTTCCAACCAAATTTGCAATTTCCAAATAGAAGCGGGAACTTCTGAGGTGGGCTTGAACGCAGCATTTCTTACATCTACAGTACTGTGCAAAAGTATGTGGTCTGTAAGATTTTTTTTTAAATGTTTTTGAAAAGTCTCTCGTGTTCACCAATTATGAATTTATTTGATCAAAAATACAGAAAAAGGCAGTAATATTGTGAAATATATTTTACAGTTTAAAAAAGAAAAAGTATTATTATAAAAATTAAATATAATACATTTAAAAAGAAAAACTTTTCTATTTGAAAATATTTTAAAATAAAATTTATTCCTGTAATGCGAAGCTGGATTTTCAACAGCCATTACTTCGGTCTTCAGTGTCACATGATCCTTCAGAAATCAATCTAATATGCTGATTTACTCAAGAAACATTTCTTATTATCATTGTTGAAAACTGTTGTACTGCTTAATGTTTTTTGTGGAAACCATGATAGTTTTTTATAAGATTCTTTAATGAATAGAATGTTCAAAATAACAGCATTTATTTGAAAAGTCTTTACTGTGATCAACTTAATCAATTTAACGCATGCTTACTGAATAAATGTATTTTAAAAAATACAACTTTTAAACTGTAGTGTATTTACAATCTTGGATCATCTCATTGGGGTTCACTAACAAAATTTCCCCCCTGAGCTTGAGTTTCTCTGACGTTCACATGTGTATGAATAAAAGTGAACGGAGTGAATGAAGTCTAGTGTAACCGCAGCTTTACACTTCAAAGACGGTGTCATGTTGTTTTCTATCAGCTGTGCAGGAGAATCAACACAAGAGTGTCAAAGCAGCTGTGATGCAGCATTTCACTGAGACACATCCAAAAGCCTGAGCTTACTTCTAAGCTCACCTAACACTATTCTTTTGCTGCCTTGCAAGCGCTGGTATTTCCTCTAGGACATGCAAATTTAGTTAATCCAGCTTTCTGTTTTCTCTGCCTCATTTTTCCCTCGCTGTGTTTCAGATGCTGACGGCATGAGCTGTGGAGAGGACTCTTTTGACCCAGATGAAGGGTTTTCCTCTGGGGCTTCCAGCAGCAGCCAGCCCAGCAGTGTGAAACGTGACTGGGTCATAACGGGCATTCGACCTTCCCGAGATCCGGGAGCCAGAAAGAGGGAAAGCACATCGGCCGACACCAGAGCCGCCCTCCGAAGCCTTCACCAACGGCACCAGTCCCCTCCCCCGGCCATCAGCCTCCGTACCACAGGAAGCAGCCCCAGTCCCAGTGCTCCCAGATGCTTTCTGGATCCGCATTACATCCCTCCCTTCGCTGGTGTGCCGCCTAAAACCAGCAGCACGTCTTCTAGCAAGTCTCTTGACTGTACCGGCCTAAACGGCTCATCGGGACCTACAGATAGCCTATCGCTGGGAAGCCTCAGTGCAGACAGGGCACACTATCTGTCAGCCATCAGCTTACAAGAGGAACGTCTAGGGCGAACGATGCAGAGCCAGGATCTCCTCTCCCCCGGGAGTCCGTTCTCCTCTGGAAGCCCATTGTCCAAACAGTCTCGATCACCCAGTTTTAATATGCAGATTATATCACAGGTCTAGAATGATTTTGCTGGGCTGTGTGTGTGCATGAGAATAGGAAAGCTTATTTCTGCCGTGGAATAATAAAATAAAAAAAGGTAATTGCAACTTTTTTATCTCACAATTCAATGACTCACAATTCAGAGTTTTTTTTTTCTGAGTTTTTTCTGTATATAAACTCATATATAAGAGATATAAACTCACAATTCTGAGGGAAAAAATTCAGAATTGCAAGATGTTAACTTTATTATTTTTGTTTCATGATAGAAACAAAAAAAAAACTGAATTGCAAGATATAAACTCAGGATTTTGAAAAAACAAAAGAATTGTTAGATATAAAGAAGGTAAGTCAAAATTGTGAGATAAACTCTTGCAACTGCAAGAAAAAGGTTTCAATTGTGAGTTGCAATTAACTTTTTTTTGTTTTTAAATAAAATTGCAATTCTAAGAAAGTCTCAATTATCTTTATTTTTTTATTACATGGAAGAAAAAAAATGGCAAGACGTATACTCAGAATTATGAGAAAAAGTCCGAATTGTGAGATATTTGAGATAAAAAGATGCAATTACTTTTTTTTTTTTAATTTTTAATTTGTGGCAGAAACCAACTTCCATATGAGTAAGTGAAAGCAAGAGAGAGAGAAGCAGAAATGTTAACATGCATGCGTACGAGCATGTCGTTTTACAGTGTGAGTGTGTTCGAATGACAGTGCGCTCATACACTTTTATTTGATCACTACATTATGCACTTGGGTTCGGTGTGGAGGAAAAACTTGTTTTGCACAATGGACACATTCAAGTGCACATGATTTGGACGGTTTTAAATGTGCCATACAAACATACAATAACAACATGGTGTTACTTAAGAGGAACATACATTACCGTAACAAAGCAATGAACTTCAAAAACTGACAATCACGGTCAATGCATCGAGAAAGGCCTGATAGTGCATGATCCAAAGAGTTTTATCTAGCCCAGCTGTATTGTAGGTCGTCCTGAAGAAATCCTCTTCCATGTC
This sequence comes from Sinocyclocheilus rhinocerous, assembly GCF_001515625.1. Taxonomy (NCBI): domain Eukaryota; kingdom Metazoa; phylum Chordata; class Actinopteri; order Cypriniformes; family Cyprinidae; genus Sinocyclocheilus; species Sinocyclocheilus rhinocerous. Next base: position 1,120,873 of record NW_015628268.1, read on the forward strand.
TTCATTTCGGTTTGTGCTGATTGAACCCGCTTACTGTTGCCTGTGCTCTTCACCCTCTTTAGAAAATAAATTGTGTGGACTGCCTCAATGAAACGCTATGTTGTGAAAAAAATAAAAAATAAAAAAACAGTATATGTTGTACTTTGGAATAAGTGTATATTTTAAATTGTGTATATTTGTGTAAATGATTATTGTACTATAGAAAGAGTATATGCTAACAGAATCTATATTGCTTGTACAGAGATAGGAAGCTATCTGCTGAATGGTGAATAAATGTGCTGTTCATGGGAGTGCTGTCTTGTTGTTGTTTTTGTTTTTTTTCATTAGGTATCTTGACCTAAAGTATATTTTATTTGGGGATCAATGCAATAGACTGCATGTTACATTTATTATCATATGGTGGACATACAGTTGAGATCAGAATTATAAGCCCCCTTGATAAATATGAGCAAAGAAGGCTGTGAAACTGTCTGCATTGTTTATCCTTTTGATCTTTCATTCAAAAATTCACAAAAATCTAACCTTTCATTGAAGAAAAACAACTGAAAGTGGAGGGAAAATCTCACTATGAAATAAATGTATTTCTCCAATACATGTTGGCTGCAATTATAAGCACCCCTAGAAATGAATGAATAAAATATCTGAAGTATATTCCCTTTTTTCCCCTTTTTTTTTTTAGCACACCAGGGTGGAACTGTCCAGCCATGACTTCCTGTTTCTCGAGTAAAATGTGAGGTAATACAAAGATCAAATTTGACTTAATCATCAATCACAATGAGTAAAAACAAAGAATTTAGTTCTGATGTGCAGCAAAAGATTGTTGAGCTTCACAAAATAGAAAGTGGCTTTAAGAAATAGCTAAAGCGTTAAAAATTCCCATTTCCACCATCAGAGCAATAATCAAAGATGTTTCAATCAACTGAAGATGTTACGAATCTGCCTGATATAGATGAGTGTCTATATCAGTGTCTTTGAGTGCCAAAGACTCTCCAAGGATTACAGCTGGAGAATTGCAGAAATTAGCTGAGAGACTTTGGGTCAGAAAGCCTCAAAAAATAAGCCTCTCTTTCAAAATGAACTCCAGCATATTTAGTTGCCAGACACTACTGAAAGTTCAAATGGGACCGGGTTCCCTGGTCAGATGAAACTAAAAAAAAAGAGCTTTTTGGCACTCATGAGATAGGTTTAAAGGGATACACAGGGAGAAAAAAGTATACCCCATGCCCATGGTTAAATATACTGTTGGACTTTTAATGTTGTGGATATGTTTCTGCCGGAGGTCCTGGACATCTTGTTCAGACATATGGCATCATCAAATACCAACAAATCAAAACCTGACTGCCTCTACTAGAAATCCTATGGTTGGATCAGGACAATGATCCAAAACAAACATCAAAATCTACCCAATGATGGGTCAATGAAGATATATATGTAAACATATAGAGTGTATAATAATAATATTGGCACCCATGGGAAATATGATCAAAGGTGGCTGTGAAAATAAATCTGCATCATTTATTCTTTTGGTCTTTCATTCAAAAAATTCACAAAATTCTAACCTATCATTGAAGTAAAACAATGGAGAATCTCATTATGAAATAAATGTTTTTCTCTAGTTCACGTTGGCCACAATTATTGGCACCCAATTACTGCAATGTCCTTTTTCCAAGATAACAGTTCTGAGTTTTCTCCTTTAATGCCTGATGAGTTTGGGGAATACCTGACTAGAGATCAGAAAACATTCCTTCATACAGAGTCTCTCCAGATCCTCCATGTTGGTGCTTCTTCTCTTCAGTTCACCCCACATTTTCTATAGGGTTCAGGTCAGGGAACTGGGACGGCCATGGCAGAAGCTTAATTTTGTGCTCAGTGACACATTTTTGTGTTGATTTTGATGTTTGTTTTGGATCATTGTCCTGATGGA
>NW_015628268.1:1123900-1126939 GCF_001515625.1 Sinocyclocheilus rhinocerous
AGGGTTCAGGTCAGGGAACTGGGACGGCCATGGCAGAAGCTTAATTTTGTGCTCAGTGACACATTTTTGTGTTGATTTTGATGTTTGTTTTGGATCATTGTCCTGATGGATGATCCAACCACGGCCCATTATAAGATTTCTAACAGAGGCAGTCAGGTTTAGATTTTTTATCTGTTAGTATATGATAGAATCCATGATGCCATGTATCTGAATAAGATGTCCAATATTGGCCCACAACATTAAAGATCCAGCAGTATATTTAACTGTGGGCATGGATGGGGTCTTTGCACCAAACCCATCTGGTGGGTTTGCTGCCAAAAATCTATTTTTTTAGTTTCATCTGACCATAGAAGCCAGTCCCGTTTGAAGTTCCAGTCGTGTCTGACAACTGAATGTGCTGGAGTTTGTTTTTGGATGAGCGAGAAGGATTTTTCTTGAAACCCTCCTGAACAACATTTGGTGATGTAGGGGCTGTTTGATCATTTTTTTAAAGGCTCCCTGACCCCAACTGTGATCCTTGGAGAGTCTTTGGCCATTTAAACTCTCCTCCTCACTGTGCAATAGCACCATAACCACTGTTTAGTTGATTGGAACTTCTTAATTGTTGCCCTGATGGTGGAAATGGGGATTTTCAATGCTTTAGCTGTTTTCTTTCAGCCACTTTCTATTTTGTGAATCTCAACAATCTTGTTCTGCACATCATGACGATATTCTTCGGTTTTACTCCTTGTGATGGATGATTAAGGGAATTTGGCCTTTGTGTTTCTCATATTTATAATCCTGTGGAACAGGGAGTCATGACTGGACAATTTCATAGGGGTGCCCCACTTTTTCTTTTTTACTTCAATGAAAGGTTAGAATTTTGTGCATTTTTTGAATGAAAGATCAAAAATATAAAAAACAATGCAGAAATTAAAAGAAAAGTTGTAAAAATTAATTAGTAAAAACTGTAAACCCTGAAGAACACTAACTGAAATAATTAATAATTAAATTAATTAATTTCTAATTATTCAAATATATCGCCACTCCTAGTTTCTGGAAATAAAAAAAATAAAAAATATATATATAATATAATTTTAATGCAAAAAGAAAATGAGATGGATTCATGTCAGAGTAGAAATGTTGCTGTTGTAAATAGTAATAAAGTTGTGGCACATTTGATGTCTTATGTTTTTAAGAAGCAGTGGAATATAGATGATTGTTTAGTGAGGCTTCATGGTGTAATTTTCTTTTAGAAGGACAAAATTGGTCCATTATTCTACAACATTAAATGTCAATGAAATGTAAAGTATGTCCACATAGGATTGATGTGCATTATAAGAGCTTTGTCAAGTTGCTCTGTATTTGCTTTGTCAGTGCTCTTTGTTTCATCAGTAGTCAAACATGTCTTATTTCATGCAAATAAGACATGTTTTTAGACTTTTTAGATAGATTTTAAGCAACAGCAGCAATTATGTTTTTTGTTGTGTTTAAACAGACAGCAGAGAGACCGATGGATTAAAAACTCAACCACACCCATTGAACCCCTCTTTCAATGCCATTAACTTACAGTAGTTGTTGACTGCCAGTGCTAAATCAAAGGATAAAATTAGCTCAGGGATAAGACAGAATAATCCAGTCTTGCTTTTAGTGCTGGTGCAGTAACAGTGTTGTTTCTGAATGCCCACCCACCGTGATGAGTTACACTGTGCAAATATCAGATGTTGTGCTTTGACTTCTGTAAATATCATTATATAGTTTAGGGCAGGGGTTTTAAAGCCTTTAATGCCAAGGACTAGGGCTGCATGATTAATCGAATGCGATTGTCATGTGCATTTTGTAAAAAAAAAAGCCGGTTCTGTAATCAGCAGGAAATCATCATCACGTGCTTTCAGATGGAGCAGAATTTACTACACATAGCCGTAGTTCACTGACAAGTTACGCAAAAAAATCGCAGACTATTTTATTGCGCGATTATGAAATCGAAGAAATCGTTCGCGATAATGACAGCTGTTTGCTTTATACATATACATATACATATAATATACATAACATAAAAAAAGCAAGGACGTTAACCATGTGACCAAATGCGGAAGCTAAAACATCACGTGTTGCTCAATCCAAAGCATTTCAGTGGCTGTTTCCGAGGCGGGAGTTTCAGATTGTTGGACATTCGTGATAACGTACCATTTCAGCTCTCCTCTTTTACTAACCTGGACAACCTATCAACTTTTGGAAATCGTCTATTTGGTCGCACCGGAGTGCATTTTAAACATTTTCGTCAGTCTAGGGGTTTGAAAAGGTGTGTTAGTGAGATCTAAAGGACTGGCAAGGGGATTACCGCCTTATTAGACAACAACTACTGTCAACTCTCAACCAGCACGTCTCGTGCGTGTTCGCTCGCCAACGTCAACTTAATCCGAGCGCGTCTCATTCAACGGTCACCTTTAGGGATAACATGAGCCTTTAGATCCGCGTTAAACCCGGAAACTTTGTAGAAATAGTTTTATATCTTCACCTGGACATGGATCACTACCGCCATCAGCGACATGAAAGCTCGAATCAAGGGAGGGAGAATAAAATGCATCGAAAGAAAGGATTTGGAGTCGGAGTATTATCTCAGGGCAGTTCAGGCGCTGAGGACGGAGAAAAGAAACCTAAATTTGTAAGTTACACTTTTTAAAATAATTATATAAGGTGTCTGTGTTCTCATAAATGGTTATTGTTCATAAATTGTTATATGTCCCCACCCTGCTGTCAGGCCTCCAGTACTGAATCACTAGTTCTTGAGTAATTTAGGAGGAAAACGTGAAGGGAGTGTGTCTATATGTATATGTATTCATCTCATTTGTGTTTTGGTGCAATGTCCTGCTTTTATGTTCTCACATTATGTATTTTTTCTTGCCTGTCTCTCTATATGGGTCACAGCACTGTCAGATACAAAAATAATGTATATTGGTAATTAGTATCGACATATCTAACACTGAATTAACGACTCATGAATAAAAGCAAAAAAAGGATTATCACATATATTAAATGATGGAAATGAACTTTATTTAT
>NW_015628268.1:1127113-1131233 GCF_001515625.1 Sinocyclocheilus rhinocerous
TCACTAAAGACCCGAATATGTAATAATGATTGGTGAAACATTCATGCATTTAAGGGTTAATGACGTTTTTAAAATAATAAAGTTACAATTACATAATATTTCTACTTGTTTTTTTTAAATATAAACAATGGTGGCTGTCATAAAATGATGGATTTATTCAAACATAAATTAAACATTGAAGAACAGTAAAATTTATAATGAATATGTTATATGGTGCATATATTTAGCAAAATGCCCCTCTCTACAATTTATTTTTCAATCTGACTAATGAGTTTATGGTCACCGAATATGTTCTCCTGAGGTAAATGTGACGTTACGTGACATTGTTTACAAGACTTTATATTGACGTATTTGCGCGGCTGAAACACTGATTGAGCGATTACATGAGACAGGATACGGATTGTAAAGTTGTACTCTTTCTTTTAACTTACCTTCGGATGTTTAGTCATGTTTATTTTGTGCTGAAACTTGTATTAATGTGGAGGAGATGATCAGTTCACGTGTGCCTCGCGCTGCCGCGTCTGTTGATCTGAGGCGCTACAGCGATCTGTCACTCCACATTAAACAGCGCCAAAACGGCATTTATTGTTTAAATACTGCAATACAATAGACAGAATTTGAAATCAAACTACAAAAAGGAGACAACAACGGAACAGGAGATGATGGCATTCTTTCAATCTGCACAAGGACTTGTACCACGGCAGATCAACATTGTTTGTTGCGGACAACTACTGATGTATAATGCTATGTAGTATAATAAATGATAAGACACTTGTTCTTTGCTTTGTTTTATTTTATATAAGAAGGTGTAACATTAAAATATATTAAAGTGTACATAAACACACACAAAACTCAAGTACATATGGAGGGAGGGGTTCTTGCAGACCAATCACAGCGCTTGCGGTCTGCGTAGAATTGACGCGCTGTTAGATTTTTGGAGAGGTGCACGTCAGGCTACGGCGTATGGGTGTGTGTCTATGCGTAAGCTACGGCGTAGGTCCGACGCAGAAGTATAAATCAGCCTTTATGCTTTCTCTCGCCGTACTTTGATGTCATAGGCTACACCGATCAATCTTCAAGTCGAACACACCTCTTTACTCTCGCGTGTCACGTGACTGAGTGTAATCACAGCTTCTGCGATTGAAAATTTAAGTTTTTTCATATCGCGATATTATCACAAATGCAATTAATCGTTCAGCCCTAATACGGATTGTAAAGTTGTACTCTTTCTTTTAACTTACCTTCGGATGTTTATTAATTTTTATTTTGTGCTGAAGCTGGTATTAATGTGGAGGAGATGATCAGTTCACGTGCGCCTCGTGCTGCCGCGTCTGTTAAACCGTGGCGCTACAGCGATCTGTCACTCCACATTAAACAGCGCCAAAACGGCATTTGTTGTTTGAATACTGCAATGCAATGGACAGAATTTGAAATCTGAGACTTTGTTTCATAAGTACCAAAGCACAATGCTTATTGCGATTATATTGGATGGGAAGTGCCCTTCAACGTTCCGTCCGTTAACTGAAAACTGGCTAGACTAATCGATTCTTGGGATTTAAGAATCGATATCGTTCCATAAAAATGAGAATCGATTATTATCGAGATATCGATATTTTTTACCCAGCCTTACTATATACCCTTTAAAGTTTTGGGGTCAGTAGGATTTTTTAAAAATGTTTTAGAAAGAACTTGATGAATAGACGGCTCAGAAGTTTAATTTTGAAAACCTATTGCCTTTATTGTATCACACTATGTTTATATAGGCTATGTGTTTTATATAAAATGTAAAAAGTGTAGTGTAAAACTACAAAGACAACATGTTTTTTAATTAAACTGACTGGCTTTTATTGCACAGAAGGCAAAAAAAGAGAAATATTAAATGATTAAGAAATCTTTGTTAGAACACATTAGATTAGGCCTACTTCTTGTGTCTCTAAATGGATGTAAGTAATGCATGATTGCAAAGTTTTGCTGTCACATTTTTTTCAGATGCTGTCTTTTTACAATGATAGAGAGACTGTTGAAGCAGATAACACACAGGTGCTTTCCAAATAAACAGCTCGAACATAGTGGCTTTGTTTTACTCTAAACAGATGTGAGGTATTTGCTTAACAGTTCTGAGATGTTTACATCAACACACCCTCTGAGTCTCAGAGTAAAATGCATAAGTGTACTTCTTTTATCAGAATGATGTCTACTGGCCAAATGTGTGGAATGCAATGACCGTTAAGAGGCCATTCTTTAGTTTCCCCCATTGTGGGTTGTTACAGCTGAACTTGTCATGAACCGTTCAGACTACAGGTGATTTGCAGGCCGACTTTTAACTTCAGTAGTAAATGGTCTTGAAACTCAATTGGTCTTTGACTGCAGGCTGCACTTGGTCTGCTCCTGTCATCTCTTCATGTGTTCTGCATTCTCAGAAGAGACTGTACTGTCCTCCTGTGGTTTCTGATCCTTTTATGTAATTAGTGGAATTTAGCTTGCTGAACTCCAGTTTTAGAGTGACCATTGACAAATGACCATTGTAAAGAATGGAAATTTGATTTCTACAGCATGTACTTCATAAACTTATATTATCATGCATAGGCTGGACTTCAAATCAAACATTTGTTCCTTTTTTCAGTAAGTAGTTCACAATTGCTTTCTATTCACCATCATGAGAGCATCTTTTTGTGTACTGCTCATTTCTCTGCAGTAGGCCAATTACAGTTCATACAAGTGCTTTGTTAAAGAGCTTCATCTTTAGAGTTCTTGCCAAAGTGTTTGTAAGAGCATCAGTTTGGTTTGTCATCTTCCCCTCCTGTAGCATTGGATGAAATGACACATGCCTCCAGAAACCATGGTGAGGGCATTATTTATGCATTTATGTTGTGTAAACATAAGGATAATGCATTTTAAAGTAAAAAAATTCTGCATAGCATTTATTGATCAGAACCAGCTTGAATAAGATTAAGACTTAATTACAGTCTTTTTACTTGTTTAAATAAATACTTTCTCAGGGTGCATTTTAAGTTCTTTTTCTGTTACAAAATTACTATTCCTTTATCTTCTCTCCAGTTACTTGGTAGGTATTATATGTTTGGAAAAAAAGTGATAACTTACAATTAAACAAGTAATTTGTTTTGACTTAATTATCTACAGGTATGTAGGAAAAAATACCTTATAAAGTGAAGTATCTGTATTAACCAGTAGGTGTCACAATAACACCATCTTTAATTCAATGTCTTTTTTTTTTTTTAAGATGAGCTGCATGTACCTGATAAAAAGCTGAGGTGATAGGAAAAAAAGAATGTGCAGGTTATACTTTCAAATCCACCAATGACTTTACCATTTTTTTTCTTTTGTATACTCCACAATTTCCCCATAGTTAAACAGAAACAGTTACATGGCTTTGGGTGCTTCACTAACAGATGGAAAGTAAAGAATGCTTGTTTTAGTATTACTTTCTCTGAACGCGTTTTGTAACCTGTTGTTAAAGTAATGGATGGTGTTTAGAAAAAGTGTCTCTTTGCTTTTTCAATGCTCTGACAAATGGTTAGCCTTTCCCATGTCATTATGGCAAAATGGAGGTGAAAGAGTTGGAGGTGTTAAACCTCAGTTTGCCTTTGTAGACCTCCTAGATGTTATTAATATAAAGTTTAATAGGCCAGCTTAGGAAGTGACTAGTTCACTTTGCTGGGTAAGTGATAGAATATGTAGTATATACAGTATATAGAATAGATGAGTCAATGAAAGAAACCTGCATGAAACTCCAATGAGGAATGAAAAATAGCATTTCAACCCTTTGTTCACTCTTAAAAATAAGGTTCCAAAAGATTTTTTTTCTTGAAGTGCCATAGAAAAAAGCATTCTTGAGTTCCCAAAAGAACCTTTCAGTGGGCAGTTCTTAGTGTGAAGAACATTAATAATCTAAGAAATCTTTTTCCACCATAAAGAAACTTATGTACGATGTAGGCTTGCCACGATAGACGGTGCTGACGGTGATACCGGTGTTAAGCCGCAACACCGGTTACGTCACTTGCCCACCACGTCACCGACCCCCACTGTCATTTAGATTTTTTTATAGTAATAAAAATCATTTAGTTTAGTAAAAGAACAGACACTACAATTAAAAACTGAA
>NW_015628268.1:1131575-1134661 GCF_001515625.1 Sinocyclocheilus rhinocerous
CATTTAAACTTTATGTAAGTTATTTGTTATTTTATATTAGGCATAGCCTGCCCTATAGCATGGTGTATTTTTATTTGTTTTGTTAATAAAAGTTCTATGTTTTATATATACGCTAAAGTGAGTTTGACGTTGTATTTTGTTGTTGCATTCAAGCAATTGACGCATAACTGCCGCTAATTCTAAAGTGAAAGTTAAATGCACACGCGCTTTTAAGCTATTTAAAAGCGAAGGAAAGCGAGGAAAAGAGGGAAAATTCAAACAAACTAAAAACAAACAATTGCTTTACTCCGAATTGCCAGTATTTGAAAGTGAAAGTAAAATGCGCACGCCGCTTTTACAAGCTATTTAAAAGCTATTGGGAAAATTTCCTTACCGTCACAACCCTAGTACAATGGAACGGTTCAATGGATGTTAAAGTATCTTTATGGTACCATCAATGCCAATAAAGAACCTTAAGTGTTTTCTTATTTCTTTCGGCTGCCATAAATGTGATTTACATATTAAGGTTTGTGTCACGTTTTACTCCTCAAACCGGATTAATTTGTCTTACTGAATGCTTAGCAGTCCTGCAGTGACAAATGAATCATTGTATTTTTAGTGTGCCATGTGTAAGTGCATGCCAAGCTCAAAATCTTAAATGTTACAGATTTGTTATTATTATTATTATTATTATTTTTTTCTTTTATAAAAGGTTTTATTTTAACCTTTAACCAAACGGTTCTCATTACTGCCAATTATGAAGCCAGATTAATTTCTATGTTGTGGACTTGCAAGAATTCAGTTGAGAAGATGAAAAATCGAGGGGATTTGGGCTGGGAAGAGGGAGTATAAGCCCAAACAAGTCCAAATAAATTCAGCTTTTGTAGTTGCCGTTATACATCCAGAGCCAAAACAACTAGATGGATTTTACAGGGAGCTTTGATTCTCATGCTGTTCTGACAGCCCCATGCCTTCTCTCTTCCTCCCTTCATTTGGGCATGCCAAGCTCAAAATCTTAAATTTTACAGATTTGTTATTATTATTATTATTATTATTTTTTTTTTTTATAATGCAGCTTATGCAAGTCGCTCTGGTTGAGTCATAGACTGTTCAATTTAGCAGAGTAGGTGCAGTTGCCAGAGCAGGTACTCTAATTTATCAGGTGATATTCTGGACTACCTCATAATAAATCAACAAGGGATCATAACGTGGTGAGGGCCAACCAAACGGTTCTCATTACTGCCAATTATGAAGCCATATTAATTTCTATGTTGTGGACTTGCAAGAATTCAGTTGAGAAGATGAAAAATCGAGGGGATTTGGGCTGGGAAGAGGGAGTATAAGCCCAAACAAGTCCAAATAAATTCAGCTTTTGTAGTTGCCGTTATACATCCAGAGCCAAAACAACTAGATGGATTTTACAGGGAGCTTTGATTCTCATGCTGTTCTGACAGCCCCATGCCTTCTCTCTTCCTCCCTTCATTTGGACTAGAGGTGTCTGAGCAGCTTAATGTGAAATGTTCCCACAGTGATGGTTAGACAGTACTGCTGTGGTACTGCAGCACTTGTTGATTGAGATTTGGAAGATTTAGTTGGAATCCTGTCTGAATGTCACAGGATGACTTCTGCTGTTGGCAAGACATTGTCACATACAGTAAGTGTCTCTAAAATTAGTAACATTAGTAAAAGGAACAAGGACAAAAGTCAGAAACTGTGGTTGTATGGTGAGAGGGGCCGAAATGGAGGCTGCTCTTGCCTCACTGAAAGGCGAAATGGCAGCATTGAGCTTACTGAATAGAACAATGTGGAAGAAGCAGTTACAGAAGCTGCCAGTGATGGTTTTCTTTATCGCCACATGTTCTGCTGCCTTAAAGGGATAGTTCACCCAAAAATGAAAATTTGATGTTTATCTGAATAAAATAAATAATTGCATTACCGCCACCTATCTCTCAAATGGACCATTGACACTCTATCTACAATCTCAATTAGGAGTGTCAATGGTCCATTTGAGAGATAGGTGGCAGTAATGCACTTATAAAGCTGGCTGCACACTAGACGATTTTCAAATCCTAAACTATTTTAAAACCATGGGAGACCACAGACATGAAGACAGTTTCAACCGATTGTTAGCCTTATAATCCTCTGAACGCACACACTAGACGATTCCAGCAGACCGCAAGACCACACACTTGATGATTGTAGGAACGATTTCACAGTGACGCTAGATCTCATGGAGACTCGCGAGATCAAACGTGACTAGAGAAGATAAACAAATTGAGAACATTCGGCGTTGTCAGCTGACTCTCCCAGCGCGCGTTCTGTTGTACAGTGAAAAACAAAGTATAACAAAGAATATGGGCGATGTATTCTGCTTGGCATTTTTGTGGCTGCCAAGTTTCAGCTATAGAAGCACGCAACATCCGGTAAGTGATGCTTGCTCGCTCTCATTGGCTATCGCGGGTATCACGTCAGAGGCAGCCAGTTCAAGAGTCGGAAATATCAAACATGTTTGATATTTACGATTTGAGTTCGGCGATGCTCCGTCTCGATCAGGAGCAGTTAAATAATCGTAATAACACCACACAATAGAATATTTTTTGGACAAAAAATCGTTTGCAACAAGCCTCAAATCGGGCCACACCCCCAATCTTTCAGAAATGCAAATCGGGCTTAAAATCGGCCTTAAAATCCTCTAGTGTGCAGCCAGCATAAGTCTGCGATCTGCCGTAAAGCAAGGAGAAGAAGACGCGTCACGCACCGGCTGATAAAGAAGACGCGAACGTGCTCAGGACAGTTCGGACATTGCGTGAATCAGAGGTAAAAAAACGATATAAATACTGTTCAGTTTCTTGCACAGACTGATCATTTCGTGTCTTTACACATCAATGTATCGTCACGAGCCGCAGGATTTAATTTGGTTTTGTTTGTGTTATATAATGTAAGTGATTCCAATTCACTTACATTATATGACTGACAGACTGCAACAGTTTGAGTTAAAAATCTCAGTTTGTGTTCTACCGAAGAAACAAAGTCACCTACATCTTGGATGCCCTGGGGGTAAGCAGATAAACATCAAATTTTAATTTTTGGGTGAACTATACCTTTAA
>NW_015628268.1:1135084-1135448 GCF_001515625.1 Sinocyclocheilus rhinocerous
ATACGTTTTTCTGTTTGGCCGATGTGTTTGAGGCAGGACTTTTGACGGCGCGGCAGACTTTTATTTTGACGGCGCTGAGAACGGCAGCCGCAGCGCCTGAGTGCACACCGCTCACATTCTCCCTCATTCGCTGTCGTCGTTCAGTTCTGTCTAATATGGATAGAAGTCTATCTAATAATCAGAACTGTTAAACAAAGGAATTAAAATGTATACATAAGTATTATAATGATTGCTTTAATATTATTAGTAATACAAAGGCAAACATTATAATACTTTCTCATTTGCCGTCAGCATTCAGCAAACACGCATTTATATCATTTAAACAAATCTTTGAATGACTAATGAACATTTAATTTCACAAACC
>NW_015628268.1:1135639-1146326 GCF_001515625.1 Sinocyclocheilus rhinocerous
TGAAAAATGCTTTGTCTTCTAAAGTATAAGTATGTTTATTTTACACAATTATTTTTAATCCATTTTTAATGATTTCAAATTTCTTAAATATAAATTAAAATAAATAAAATTATATCGGCCATCGGCCACCCTGCTTTCCAAGATACCGGCATCGGCTGTCAAAAAACCAATATCGGTTGACCACTAGCAACCCTCTACATTGCGAGTAAATCACTCGCATATGCGACTAAATCTTACTCTGGGCGACTAAATAATATCTAACATTAGCCATTGGCTAATAAATTCTTAGATTTTACACGCCAGCATGTGTGTGAGAGGCGTTCAACACAGATTTTCACTCGATAAACACGCTGACTGAGCGCTTGAGAGTTTCACTCTCCGTCAAACGATCTGTACTATTTGGATGCGCTCAATAGATCATGTCATGTACTCAATGGATGTGCAGTATGTAGCACGCAGCGCACCTGTATTTGACGTACCGTAAACTAGTGTGAAGGCGCACGACTCGCCGTCGCTTTACTGATAGCGCTGTGTTTCTCACACATGCAAAGAGAGAGAGCGAGAGTCTTGCATACCACGCTGAATCGACGCGCTACATGTAAACCATATTATTTGTTGTATTTCCTGTCAAAATAACAGAGTTCATTTAGAATTATTCAGCTTTTAAGAACAAGCAAAAGATATGCCGGTTTCTCGGCAGTGAGCGGAGCTAATGCGCGAACAGCTCTCGTTGGCTGGCGCTCATCTATTACCGTCCCTGTTTTGATTTCAGCAAATCAGTTCGAGCGAACGCTGACAACGTGATTAATATTCATGAACCCAGCAAATAATAATAGTAGTAGTAGTAGTATCTTTTAATAATAATTACTATTACCCATGACCAACAATATCTTAAACACCACCACCAGTCCTAAGTTCAGTTAAAATGACAAATATGCATTCATTCATGGTTACCAAGTTTTAGTTCTAATCACTAGTTCTATCATTAAATAGTGCTTAATTATCATAATATCATAATATAATGCTTGATTGGCTGAAGTTAAGAGTGCACATTCAGTTATTTAAGAAGCTGTTCCATTTTACAAAGATAAACTGATTGGGTGGAATCATGTGTGTGTGTGTGTGTACTTAACCATATTTTGGGGACAAATTTGTAACCAAAAGTGAGCAAAACCTGACAAAATCGGCAAAAACCTCAATTTGTGGATGTCCTCATTTGTAAAACTGTTATAAAAATAAAGTAAACAAAGTTTTTTTTTACTTTTGAAATTGTAAAAATGCGGAAAGTTTTATGTGAGTGGTAGGGTTAGGGGTAGGGGTGGGTTTAGGTTAAAAAGTGTATAACTATCTGTATATAAAAACAATCGAAGTCTATGTAATGTCCCCATTTAGATAGCTAAGTAAACGCGTGTGTGTGTAAAATAGTATATCAGTCTGGCGAGTAAACAAAAAAATTTACTAGCCAATGGCGATTATATTGCCACGGTGTGCGTAGAGGGTTGACTAGTAAGCAGATAAACAACTATCCGTTTAATGGTGTAGTTAACTTTTGACTGACCTAAATGAAAAGGATGTGACTTTTCAAATGCAGGAAACAACAATGCCAGGGAAGTAGGTGCAACTATCCCGGCCGGAGCAATTATATCCAATTTTCCTCATCCTTTTTCCCCCGTTACTGATTTTTTTTCCTGTTAATTTGTAATTAAAGGTAATTTTCTTATTCAGCTTCTGTCACTCAGGTCTCAAACATACTACAACTAGATTTTTTATTTTTTTTAAGTAAGTCATGATAACTTGTTCCCGTTGGTGACTGCACTTATTACCTGGTGTGATGAAGCTCACTGGAAACTAAGCTGTTGTTAAGGCCAGCAGGACGTTGCCTCTTCCAAATATAGCCTGAAATGTAGGCTGTATTAGAGGTCTGCACGGGCTTTAAACTGAAGCCCGAATCCGGCCCGTACCCGAGATCCGTCTGACCCGACCTGAGCCGAGCGGCACAGTTAAATTTAGAGCCCGAACCCGAAATCTTTTTTTTTTTTTTTTTTTTGCAGCGGTCAAATAAATTCTTCCAAGTTTTTGAATGGTTGTATACGACAAGACGATAATTCTTCCATTGTGCAAATTATGGTCATTTTCATCAGTTAAGGCTCGTTAGCATTCGGTCTGCTTTAAATCAGATGCAGTGTGGTAAGATCGCATTTATTTGAATTAATTAATTATATCATTTATTTGAATTAGCTAGAGAGAGAGAGAGAGATGAAAGTTTCGTGTGTGAACCTGCGTCTGCGCGTCTCGCTCTACAAGCAATGAGGCTTAGTTACTTCAAAAAATTTTACCCCCTCATTGCAGAGAAATATAATGTTGCTAGTCAGTAGCCTGTCGAAGCTATTTTACTAATAAAGTTTCCGTGCTGTGTTGTCGTGTGCAATAATGTGTGTGTGTGTGCATCTATGAAAGCAGCGTAGCCTACTGCATATAGTTTTAGTTTAGCTATAAACCCGAGCCCAACCCGAACCCGAAGCTATTCATTAAACATTAACCCGAACCCGACCCGAAACCCGAAAGTATTCCGGGACCCGTCGGGGAGCAGACCTCTAGGCTGTATGCTTTTCCTTGCATTCTACAAAGGAGATTTTGATATGTTTTTTTTTTTTTAATTAGCAAACTGTGGCTTTAAAAGGTTAGATACGAGTCAAAGATTTCTAATATTTCACCATGTTTTTGAAGTAATTTGAGATTGGAGAATTTAAAAACATTGATGGATAACTTCAAATTCTATACAGGTATGTCATTTTGACAGAGAAAGTCATTTAAAAACCATTTAAACCATTTGCACTGTAAAAATATCATTTTTTAAAAAATTGGCTGTTGTAATTGCCAGAAAGTCACTGCAAAATATACTTGACTGTGACTGTGTTTCTGGTATTACAAGATAGTGGTGAACATTTTATATATTATAAGCTTATACTCATATATTTAATTATGTGATGTAATGTTAATATACCACCTAAGCTTCTTGAAGTACCAAAATCTGCTTTTTACCTTAATGTACTAAGCACCATAATAATACAGATGGCATAGTAGAAAGCCATATGTAGGCCTGTCACGATAACTTTTTGTTGTGCGATATATTGCCCCAGAAATAATTGCGATAAACAATATTGTCATTTTAAGACCATTTTATGCTACTGAATAATATAATCATAATATAAAAGCATAATAATGCAAGAAGGCCAACACACTTTCAAATGACAACAAACTTTTAATTCTTAAGAATATTTAGATCATGGAAATTAAATATCAAAATTAGTGGTTAAACGGATCGTAGTTGATCCGTGATTCATACGGACAAACCCCCACGGTTCGACACGCATGTGATCCGCGGATTAATTGAAAATTTAACCATAATAGAATGAAAGTTTATCAATTGTACGTGTTTACACACGCAAGCGATTTTAAACCATTCTAGCTAAAGAAAAGGCGAAATGGAACTCGATTCGTTACTCGCGCGCTGTTTTCTATCACAGCCGCACAAACACGAAGCTCGCACATTCAGAGAGGCGCGTTTGACTGTGTGCGAACACCGAACTGAACCATCTTTCCTATCTCATTCACTCCTTGCCTTTGAACAGATGCATATACACATAAAATTATGACAAAATACCGATCTTGACAATCATTGTGGCAAATGCAGTCTGTTGTGTCTTAAGTGAACGAGAACAGCTGTGAAAGAAATCGGATGTGTATCATTAGGCTATATTGCAGTGGTTCTCAAACCTGTCCTGGAGTACCCCCAGCCCTGCACATTTTGTATGTCTCCCTCATCGATCACACCTGATTCAACTCATCAGCTCATTAATGGAGACTGCAAGACATGAAGTGGGTGTGTCAAATATAGGGAGACATACAAAATGTGCAGTGCTGGGGGTACTTCATGGAGAGGTTTGAGAACCACTGCTATATTGGATCCATGCATCAGGTCTTAAAGGGGCAGCAGCCTAATAATACCTGCTGCTGTCATTATGCTCATCAAACCACAAAACACGTTTTTGACACAGATTAATCTATATTTTAATTTATACAGTGAACACTATGCAGTTTTATTTTACACTTATTACATTTCTGTATCTGATTCTGAATACTACGGACCTTATTTGTAACATTGTTCTGTTGTATTTATCTATGCTTGTAATTTGTGTAATTTGTAATTTGTTCTTATTTTGACTGGCTGTTCACTTGTCTCTTTAATAATGTTTGAACTATCTTAGGCTAAGAGTTTTTGCTGTGGTATCGTACTTATGGAAAGCAAAGTTACATAGATTTTTTTTTCTTGCTGATCTGAAAAACGATCCGATCCGTGGCTCAAAAACAGCAATATGATCCGAACCGTGAGATTTGTGATTAGTGGTCGACCGATATATCGCCAAGGCAAACATTTTTCAAATATCGGCATTGACCGATACGTTTTTCTGTTTGGCCGATGTGTTCGAGACGGGACTTTTAATTTGACGGCGCTGAGATTGCGGCGCCTGAACACACAGTGCTCACATTCTCCCTCTTGTCGTCCTTCAGTTCTGTCTAATATGGATAAGTCTATCTAATAATCAGATAGAACTGTTAAACAAAGGAATTAAAATGTATACAAAAAAGTATTATAACGATTGCTTTAATATTATTAGTAATAGAAAGGCAAACATTATAATACTTTCTCGTTTGCCGTCAGCATTCAGCAAATACGCATTTATATAATTTAAACAAATCTTTGAATGACTAATGAACATTTAATTTCACAAACCTTGCAGATTTAGTCTAATCTAGTTGAGATTAGGGCTGTGCGGTTTGGGGGAAAATATCAAATTGCGATTTTTTTTGACAGATATTGCGATTGCGATTTGATTTGCGATTTTAAATTTGCAAAGTCAAGCTTCAGCTCAATATTGCCAATAATGTGCAGCACAGTATGGGTATCATTACCCTGCTGAAAAAAACAATAGAAACTATCACAGAAATTCTTATAGTTTCCATTAAACCATTACAAAATTCCTTTTTGTTTTGGGCATTATTCCAATAGGAATTACTGTTGTAGAGAGAGCATAGACTCTAGCAGCTACCGCATGAGCATTCATGACTTGCATGATGAAAACCGCTTTCTCTGACACACACACACACACACACACACACACACTCTCTCGGAGACTGTGTGTGCCATAGAAGCAGAACCAGAGTGGTGCAGTTGAACCTGAACCTGCTGAGATTTTTGTGGTGATGGTAGTGGGACACTGATGCTTGTGATGTTCTTTGGTGAGGCCTTCAAGTTGGGCTAGTCGACATTGCTCCTGTTATGTGGCGCATTCCGTTGCAATTAATGTTGCATCCAAATGCCGCGACTGCAAAATTATCATCCTGATGTCACTGATGCTGTCTGGGGATGAGGCCTGAAGAAAGTGTGATATGGTTTCGGGATGGTGTCTTTCTCCCTCGTTCCTAACCTCTTGGCCCTGTCTGTCTCTCCCCTGATGCGCTGATTGCTATGCAGCTTTGAACTTGCCTTTTGCTCTTTATCCTGACCCCAGCTGTATCCGTGGAAACCAGCTGTCAGCCCAGTCAATTCCCCTCTTCCTCCTGACAGACCGCATCGCCCTTCGGACACAAACCTGGAGATTGGAGGAAGGCCAGAGATCTGCACACAGACTGAGGCAGAGATGGATACAAATGAAGGCAGACGAATAAGCAGACATGCACATGCAGATGGATGTGTACTGGCGGTGGTGATATGTTACCCAAACAGAACCGACGTAAACTCGCTTTGGCTCAGTTGTCTTATTTTTGCCTGATTTTGATATCTGTATCACGCCTGACAGAGTAATGTTCAATTTCATAGAACTTTTTGTATGATCTTTAAAGCAAACTTTAAAGGGGTCATATGATGCTGCTAAAAAGAACATTATTTTGTGTATTTGGTGTAATGAAATGTGTTTATGCGGTTTAAAGTTAAAAAAACACATTATTTTCCACATACTGTACATTATTGTTTCTCCTCTATGCCCCTCCTTTTTGAAACGCGTCGATTTTTTTTCAAAGCTCATCGGTCTGAAATATGTGGGGGCGTGTTAGAACGAGCCATTTTAGGAGGGTGTGGTTAACTCTTAACTTTTATAAAGAATATCTCTTTGGTTTTGAGACTTTAGTGTTTGCAACTTTGCAGATCTTCTTTATGCACCAAGAGCTTGTAACACTCCAAAGAGAAAGGAAAAATTGAAATCGCATCATATGACCCCTTTAAACTTCTCGAATTTAAAAAGTCAACCACTGCTGTGTAGCTATAGATCTATTTTTTTATTTTATTTTTGTTTTGTTTAGTTTAGTTTTTTTTTTGTCTTGTTTGTTTTTCTTTTTTTTTCTTCTGTATGTTTTGTTTTTTTGTTTGTTTTGCCAGCAAACAGTTTCTTGCATTTGTTCCAATGCATATGCTTTTAATATAACAATTGGTGCATGCCGTAATTTTTAGTAGTATGTTTTGCTCACCATAATTCCAACATTTAAAGCCTCAAACTGTGAAAGAATGATTGAAACCGGTTATCACAATGCATTAAATTGACGTATCTTATTGTGAGGCAATTGGCGAAATTCAACCCTAACTCAGGCATTTATATTTAATTAATTTTAGCCCTTTTAAAGTTTGTAACCAGAAGTTCTAGTAATCCACCATGACAAAAAACGTTTGCTTAAACTTAGGAGTGGAATTACAAATGATCTGAAATTTCACAGAAAATTTTTTTTTGTGTTGATCGTAGCTCCCTTGTTAACAAACATGATTTTTCTGCTTGTATCTGAAACCAAAAAACATATTTGGATTTTAACTAGAATTATGTAATCGGCTTTGAAGTCTTTCAGAAGCTGAATAAATTCAGATGGATGCCACACGTTGGATGATTTATTTAAATGTTGTTTTTTTTTTCAAATTAGGTGAAATTTTGACTGCTTGAAATACCCATGAAAAATGAAACAATCTTTGCAATGAACTGTTGCGTGATGATAATATCTTACAGTTTCCCCCCCCATTTTTCCTCTCCTAGACAATAGCTCGTCACGGTCTCTCAGCAAACCACATCCCTTTTATCCTTGCAATACAGCATATCAGCACTCATCTTAAATATCCACTTCAGTCTTGCACATGCAACATGTATTCCTGTCACTCCACTCCTGTGATGTGTCGAGACTGGTGTAGTGATCTGACATTTGTCGATGGCATCTGCATACTGAGCCCGATTGCTGCGATGCCTCTCTAGTCTTGACGTCCAACGTTAAGACAATCACTGCCAGGTGGGTGTGATTGAGCCTAATGGACTGCAATTGACATGATTAGCGTCTCTCACCTCTACCGAGGTGCTACTGGATTGATTTTAATAGCCTCTCCTGGCAAAGTGTCGATGGAGAAATCTGTTTGGCATTCGTGCATGTTCCGTTAAAGCTTCGGCTTGACCTTCGTGCTGTTAGACCCCCTGCCGTCTGTTCACTCATTATTCCTTCCCTCTTTTCTTTGACGTCCAGAAATATACTGGACTAGAGTATTGGCTTGCTAATATGTTAATTAAAATTGTGTTTAATTCAAGCATGTAAATTAGTGGTCTACCGATATATCGCCAAGGCCAATATATCGGCCGATATTTGGCATTTTTCAAATATCGGCATCGGCCGATAAGTTTTTCTGTTTGGCCGATTTGTTTGTGGCCGGACTTTTATTTTGACGGCGCTGAGAGCGGCAGCTTATTAGTAATTAGTAATTATTATTAGTAATAGAAAGGCAAACATTATTATACTTTATCGTTTTCCGTCAGCAAATACACATTTATATAATTTAAACAAATCTTTGAATGATTAATGAACATTTAATTTCTAAAATCTTGCAAACTTAGTCAAATCCAGCTGTGAGATCTTGTGAAGTGGTCATTTGTATCCTGCACGATCGCGTGTACTCTGCGTGACGGTCGGTCCGTGCGAATTGACTTTATTTTTTAATCCATTTTCAAATTATTAAAAATTTATTAAATATTAATTAAAATAAAATTATATCTGCTTTATATCGGCCATCCTGCTTTCCAAGATATCGGCATCGGCTGTCAAAAAACCAATATCAGTCGACCACTAATGTCAATGAATGTCTTCTGTGTGCCGTTTCGTTTGTTTAAGGGTGTGTTCACACTTGTAGTTCGGTTCTCTTGGTTTGTTTGGTCCAGACCAAAAAAGAAAACAATACATTTGGTCCTGGTCAGGTGTGTTTGACTTAAAGCGGCGCTGCACAGACCGATCGGTGCATGACATCAAAGTACCCATTCACCGATCGGTCTACTCGGCGCCGCTTTAAGTCGAACACACCTAATGCCGTCTGCTGGACTAAGCGCGCTCATTGCTGCTTGTACTTATGATTTCATTTTCACTACCTGCGAACTCACGAAGAGCTCATAAAAGGCACTTTATCTCCTCGTTGCTCCACGTTTGCCCTCTGCTCATTTTGTTTTAGATACACCGCTCATTCCACGTCGTCGCATCTTGTCATTACATCCTGTATTTGGTTTGTTTAGAAGTATTTGGTCCGTGTTGCATTCATATTTCATTCAAACCGCACCAGAGTTCGTTTGGTAGTGGACCGAGACCCAATCTTTTTAGCGGTGTCGGCCCGCTTGTTTGGTGTGCACCAGGGTTCGGATGGCAGCGTTCACACTTACTCAAATGAACCGCACTAACAGAGCAATCGCTCAGGAGTTTGTTTTAATCGAACCAAACATGACAAGTGAACACACCCTAAATCTCAGCTGTGTCAGTTCCATCTGCTTATTTACCTCTTCACCTCAGATGGGCACCGACATTAAGCATTTTTAAGTGCAAGCTAAAAGAATATCTCCTCACATTAACATTTGATGCCGCAGGGAAATCATAACTGGTTGTATATTCCATTTTTGGGGTTTTATTTAATTTATCTGTGTTTTTTTTATGGTTATGATTGTCTTTGTATGTGGCTTTTAAATTGTAGAACATTTTGGTCAACACTGTTATTTAAAAAGTGCTTAATAAATAAAAAATACAAATACACTCTCCTAGTCTACTATGTGTTTTATTCTCTTCATCTCATTGAGTGTAGCTGGAAGCATATGGGGGTTTCCTAGCAACTGTTACTGGGTGAATCCCATAACCTTGATCTGTTATTGGGGAAACTTTTTGTTCTTTCTTAAAATGACCTTCCTGTGCCATAACCGTGCTATCCAGAAACCCAAGAATGTTGATTAGAAGAAAATCAGTGCCTGATTTGTTCAAAGCAGTTGTTCTGCTGATTATTCTGCATTTATTTTATATAAATGCTTGGTGAATGTACAGTTTGAACATTCTTTGGATGTTTTGGAGAGAAGGCATGTTGCAGGATAAAAAAAAACGCAGTTATCTGTATCCCTGACATTGACAGATGACCTTTTATTGAAGGCTGATATGATGGATGTCCTATTGTAGTGACCTAGTAAACAGTGTTATTTATAATATAAGCAGGTGAAATGGCTAATGTTGTTAATTATGGCAATAAGTCCTTTTAATTAGACGGGTGCAATGAGGGATTGAAAAAGACCAGAAAATTGAGTCAAGGGAGCACAAATTATTTATTTGCATTTTCAAAATGATTTATGTCATCAATAAGGATGTTTATGCATCTTGCTTGTTTCCAGTCAGAAGGCTTGGCGGTTCCATTTTGTAGAACCTGATTTGTATTAATGGAAATTTTCTGCACCGAAGGTGATTCAGAGGCTACCTCGAATGACAATCCAGTCTTAAGGCTCTCTTGCTTTCTCTGACAATTGTTTCTCTAGCCTCGTTTGGAATAGTAACAGAGGACTTTTCAATAACTTTGACGCTCATCAGGACTCGCAAAATTTCAAAATCCCTGGTAGCCCTTCGGGCAGGTACTCTTCAGATTTTGGTAGCCCGAAAATTAATTTAACTAGCCCAAATAAAAAAAGGCCTTTTTTTTTTTTTTTTTTTTTTAAATCAGATGGAGTTTAAATGTCAATCAGAAATATTTTCAATACACAAATATCAACAAATATGAAGGAAGGAATTTTATTTCACTATTTACAGGGTAGTAGCACGAACAAAAAAATAAAAAAAAGACATCGGCTGAACTTCACTGCGGACAAATCAGCATGATTGAAAACTTCAGTTATCGCTTTTTTCTTCAGATAACAAGTCAAGAGAGTAGGGGTGCAACGGATCACAAAACCTACGGCTCGGATCATATTGCATTAATATCATATCAGATTTTGAGTAACAGACCGGATAATTTTGCAGATGAGCAAAAAAAAAATATGGTTCTTTTTTAAATAACAGAATGCTTCTTTGATACCACAGCAAAAACTAGTAGCATATAGGGATGTAACGATTCACTCAACTCACGATGCGATGCGATTCACGATACTGATTTCACAATACAATTTTCTCACAATTTTTCTTTTTAACAAAATGAGATTTAAAACAAATTATAAATGAAAAGGTGTACTTTTATTATTTCTCCAACAAAATGCAGCACATTTATTTGTGAAATTGAAATATGTCAAATAATAAAACTAACTTAAAATTTTAAAACAAATCCCAAATCAAATAATTAAATAATACAAATAAAATAAATCTCTTCATATAAACAAACTAA
>NW_015628268.1:1146361-1146973 GCF_001515625.1 Sinocyclocheilus rhinocerous
CTGTGCTTTTTCCATTTAAAATCAGAGGCAACCACTGCTAAGACAAAGATGCTGAATACATGTTATTTAGATTGTAATCAGATTGTATAATTTCGAAATTTGAAGCAAAAACGGAATGGTCTGATTTTATCTTTGTGAATGAGACTCAAATGTCACTCTCTGACAGCAGGTGGCGCTTATGGAACAGCAGGTATTTATAGGCTACTGCCCCTTTAAGACCGAATGAGAGTGATTTTCATGAGATTCTGCCTATTTTCATAACAATACAGTGTGTTTACATGAGAAATGCTAAGCAGGTGCAGGGCTCGCAAAATTTCAAAATCGCTGGTAGCCCTTCGGGCAGACATTCTTCAGATTTTGGTAGCCCAAAATGAATTTAAGTAGCACGAACAAAAAAATAAAAAAAAGACATCGGCTGAACTTCACTGCGGACAAATCAGCATGATTGAAAACTTCAGTGATCGCTTTTTTCTTCAGATAACAAGTCAAGAGAGTAGGGGTGCAACGGATCACAAAACCTACGGCTCGGATCATATTGCATTAATATCATATCAGATTTTGAGTAACAGACCGGATAATTTTGCAGATGAGCAAAAAAAAATATGGTTCTTT
>NW_015628268.1:1147137-1147823 GCF_001515625.1 Sinocyclocheilus rhinocerous
TAGTGAACAACGCAAATCAAGGAAGGAATTTTATATCACTGTTCAAGATAGCCCGTCGGGCAAGGCGGTGATACATTTTGGTAGCCCGACTGGAAAACACTATAGCCCCGGGACGTTGGGCTAGCGATTTTGCGAGCGCTGATTTTTATGAAAAGGGATAAATCAAGCATATAAATTGTCAATTTAAAACGTATAAATATTACTGTCTTAATTGTTTAGATTTTTAGAAGGCACATTAACTTCTTTCTCATTTACAACTCTGTGTTTGCTGCGTAAAAACATGAGTTGATATTTGCATTGATCTGACCATAAACCATAAGAAAGGCTTATTGGAAATGCAGATTCATTCTCTGCCACGAGGTGGCGCTTTAGGAGCGCTGAAATATTGCGGTTTCCCCGGTAATGGCTGTACACGATTAGTTCCGCGCTCATAAAATTAAAATGCCAACGACACGTTTCTGAGGACAGTGACTATAGAATACCCTTAAAGGGACTTTTGGGACAGTCGGTTCCCTTCAGATACATTCAAATAAAGACATCCGCACCACGTTTTGACTTGAAACGTGCAGCGCTCATATTTATTCAATGACATCATTGCCTTTTGAAGTTTATTTTTGCGGCATCGCGACTCTTGTCTTTCCGTCCCCAACTGTAAGACCTCTTGAAATTATAATTAAGACATTTCT
>NW_015628268.1:1147839-1152892 GCF_001515625.1 Sinocyclocheilus rhinocerous
TGTAACGTTAGTGGATTGGGATCTATTGCAACTTAAGCAACGTCTGCTGCTGCCTTACCTTTGAGAGACAACTGACGTGTGATCACTGAAGCAGCTCCAGTTAGCAAGCGCTTTCGGAGTGAGAGTGAATTCCGCTTTGATTGACTCGTGACTCCCAGCAAATCAGATGGGTGGTGGGCGGAGACTGCTTTAGGCCACAGAGTGGTGAGTTCTGACAGGCTGCATCAGAGCCAAATAGCGCGTTTCAAAATTAAGTTATTTTATCGGCAAATCGTTTTGAAAATGACCGATAATCATAAAAATGCTTAATATCGGCGCCGGTAATCGGTCGACCCCTAACACATACCCGTACACTGTTTCTCTGTTCTGTGATAGCTATTATCTTTTATGTCTTCCCCATATGAGAACACACTCAGGGCATGTATGCATTTACTGCTATGTATGAATAAACTAATTAACCTAGTTGCAATTAGAGCCAAGTTTTTGTAAAGTTTCTGTCTGTTTGACTGAGAATTTTGTTAGGGGGCTGTGTTTGTGCTTGCACTTGGCTCGAAAACTCAGGCCCCTGCCAGTTCTTGAATCGGTGACATCTCTCATGCTGTTTGGCTTCATGTAGTGTGCAATGTCTGTGGCCAGCACATCTTTGTTTTTTATTTATTGGTAGGACTAGGATGGATAGATTATCTGCGTTTCAAAGATAATCTGTGAATCTGTAGGCTTGTCTCTCATATTGATTGTACTGATTGTGCAGCAAATAACAAATAATAAATTGAAGAAGAGTTGCACTGGTTACACCAAATAATCAGATTACATTATATATAAACATTATTGCTTAATAGTCTCCCACTCTTTGGTCTCTTTCTTAACCATTCATTGTTCTTTTACAAACTTAACCGTTTGTGGTCCATGATTTTTGGGTTAGAAGTTTGGTGCTTTGTTGGGTCACCACTTAAACGGTTAGTTCACCCAAAAATGAAAATTCTGTCATTAATTACTCACCCTCATGTCGTTTAAAACCCGTAAGACCTTCGTTCATCTTCGGAACACAAATTAAGATATTTTTGATGGAATCTGAGAGCTGTATGACTAGGGCTGTGCGATTTAATTGAAATCGAACCGCAATTGCAATTTGAGACGTTGTGATTTACTAATCGCAAAGCCTGCGATGTGGACGCGATATGACTATGTTCCAGAGCCAACGGAAATGCATGACTGCCAGCCTTGAGTGCCAGTCTTACTAACCAATTGAGTTAGTGCACCTCCGTTCTCCCCAATCAACACTGCTCTAGCCAACTGCGGAAACGTCCACCATTAAAAATTAATAAATAAATTGAAAGCCCGCGCGCGGGATGATGGCGTCTACAGGGTCAGATTGATAGTCAGGCAAATTAATACTAAAGAAAAACTTGTGTAATATGAGATTACTTCAACTTCGAAATGACAGACACCTAACAAAAAAGGTAATTTGCAAGAGCTGTGCCACAACGCATAAGAGCTCCCTTATCGGTTCTGCTTTTAGTACTGGAGAATAAAAAATAAATTCTTAGATGTTTTTATTAGCACCCTACATGAACGTTATCTTACACATTTTATCTCCCCAACAGATTCTGTGTCTCTAAATGCTTCTCATACTCTCTCCCCTCTGCCGCAAGTGGCGCGTATCCCGCGTCTCACGGACGAGCCGTTTACACTTGCCGCACACACGCAGCCGTAATGCTCGTTTATACTCACGCCCGTCTCCGCACTGCAAGTCTCTACGAGTGCATCTGGCAACATGGACGAGGCTTGACACGCGTGCGCAACCTGTATCAACTCGCGCCTGGCTCCGCGTTTAAAACAAATGTAAATTCAGTCTATCTGCTTGCTAATTTCATTTGAATGAAATGAAACATTCAGCACATTTCCCACTTGTTCTTAAAATCCCAAATACTTAAAAATGAATAAATCAGCTAGGGCTGGGCGATTTTGCAAAAAATTAAAATCTCGATTTTTCTAGAATGTTTGAACGATTCTCAATTTTTTTTTACGATTTTTAACTAGTCAACTTGAAAATGTAACTACAACATGATTCAAGTTTCTTTTGATTTATTAACCCTCCAGTTAAAGAAAATTCTAAAAAACGGCGGGCCCCACAACCACCAAAGTCTGTGGGCCCAGCTCGTCCTCCTCCTCCAGTGAGAGCTCTCCGGCCGCTGCCACAACGCCAGGGCCCAAACCCTCCATCTGCTGTAGGTGAACCAAAAACAACTGATAGCAGCTCTCAGTGATATGTGTCGGGTCCCCACTATAATAGCAGCAACATTCACAAATGTTTACAGAACAAGCGGGAACCCAGTGTGCCTGTAGTTTTCTCTATTTCTGTCAGTAGACTATCATTAACTATAAATGTTCTGTAAAAACATCAGCAGCTTTCAGCCTGTCACCATGATGCAAACATGAAGTATCAGACATACAGTAGAAGTTCTTTACAGGTTTTTTTATTCGATTGCGCTGCTTTTCCATTGTTTTTTCTGTGTAAACATGGATGTGCTTGACTGTTGCGCTCGCGTCTCTTGCAGTGTCTCATGCATGAAACACTTTTCTAAAAACACTGCGCTCAAGTTAAAAGAAGTTCACTCCCATCTTCTTGCATGTTTTACCTATTCCACTGCCCGTGTCGCATCTTTGCCAACACAAGAGCGCATTTCTGTGTGAATGGCGCTTAGCGTTTATTAATGGTCCTTCACAGAGCGCGTCACACGTGCGCCGACATGCGGTTGGATCATTCGTTTCTCTTTACTGTTATCACCGGCATATTGTCAAAGTGTCTAATTCTAACATTTGGTAATATTTCTATTCAAAATCGCGATTCCTTGATTTCTAAAAAATAAAATCGTGGCAAAACAATAAATTCGAATTAATCAATAAAATCGGGTAAATCGACCAGCCCTAAAATCAGTCTATGTAACCTATGTAATACTTTAATAATAGACTAAAGTAATACAGTTCTTTATTTACACAAAATAAACAAATCTTTCCTGTGAAATTCAGTAATTAAGTCAATTCTGTAAAAGTAGTAATACCATTATAATCTTCCCTGCTGAAAAAAACAATAGAACCCCTCCCAAAACAGAAAATTTAATGGATTTAAGGGTTATAATGGGAATTATATTGGTTTTAATATAATGGTGTCTACTGGCATTTGATAGATTCTATTGGTGGGATGTAATCTGGCACATGGTAACCAATAGAAAAACAGTCATTCCTATTGGAGTAATGCCCAAAACACACTATAAAATGGAATTTTGTAATGGTTTTAATGGAAACCATAAGAATTTCTGTGATGGTTTCTATTGTTTTTTTCAGCAGGGCAACGATACCCATACTGTGCTGCACACTATTGACAGCATTGAGCTGAAGCTTGACTTTGCAAAATTAAAATCGCAAATCAAATCGCAATATCTGTCAAAAAAAATTGTAATTATATATTTTCCCCAAATCGCACAGCCCTATGTCTGACCCTGCATAGACAGCAACGCAACTGAAATGTTCCCAAGTCCAGAAATGTATCAAGGAGATCTGTAAAATAATCCATGTGACATCAGTGGTTCATTTGCAATTATACGAAGCTACGAGAATACTTTTTGTGCACAAAAGAAAAAAAATTAAATGCAAAACCAGTTGAGAACCTTAATAAAACGTTTTCCACATTAATGTTTTTGAAAGAAAATCATAAATACAGTTAAAAACCGTAATATTGTCAAATATTATGACAATTTAAAATAAACGGTTTTATATTTGAATATATTTTTCTAAATGTAATTTGGAGAAGTTTAACTTTCTAAATTATAAATGTATTTTCTGTCACTTTTGATCCATGGGTCCCTGAATAAAAGTATTAATATCTTTCTTTTTTTGAATCACGTTTCACGTTTTTAAGTAGTTCATTTCTAATGAGATGTCTGCTGAATGAAAGTGCTTTTAATAGGTTTTAATTTATTCAGCCATTTGTGTGAGTTTGAGAGTGTGACAAAAAACCTCAGTGCCCATTTCCGTCTGCCAGTGTACCCAAAGTTATATACACTGAAAGGCAACATCTCCCTCAAATAGTGGTCAAAGATGCAGAACTTCTAGACTAGGCCTGTCACAAACTGCTTTTTGTCAAGTGATATATTGCCCCAAGAATAAACGGATAAACAATATTATTTTCATTTTAAGATATTAGATAATATTATAATATAATTGTCATTTTATGCCACTGACTATATATAAATAATATAACAGCATAATAATGTAAATAGACCCTTTCAAAGAACAAAGACATTTAATTCTTAATAATATTTAGTAGGGCTGTCACTAACGATTATTTTGGTAATCGAGTAATTGGATGTTTTTTTGTGGTAATAAAAATAGACCTAGGCGAACAATAGACTTTAAAATGACTTAAAATACATATATAATAGCAATGAGGCAATAGTAATTGCAGGGCTCGCAAAATCACTAGCCAGATGTCCCTGGCCTATTTTGTTTTCCAGTCGGGCTATCAAAATATATCACTGCCCTGCCCGACAGGCTATCTTAAATACAGGGTTCCCGCGGGTCCTTAAAGGGGTCATATGATGCGATTTCAAGTTTTCCTTTCTCTTTGGAGTGTTACAAGCTGATTGTGCATAGATAAGATCCCTGAAGTTGCAAAGACTAAAGTCTCAAAACCAAAGAGATATTCTTTATCAAAGTTAAGACTCTGCCACGCCCCCCTAAAACGGCTCATTCTAACACGCCCCCACATATCTACCCCACTATGTGGAAATATTTGCATAATCCCGCCGCAAATGTGCACGCAAAGAAAGAAGGCATGGTGTCAGTAACCGCAGTTAGTGTTGAAGCAACCATGTCAGGGAGACGCTGTGTGTTTCAGTGCGAAAGCAAAAGCACTTTATTTGGATCACTTACAACAGAACAGCAATGCATTTTATGGACGACCGTTTCGTGAACCTAGGAGAGGAGGTAATGCGGAATCAGCTACTGTCAGCGCGCGCGAGCAAGAGAGAGAGAGAGCGGTGTGTGTGTGTGC
>NW_015628268.1:1153036-1159680 GCF_001515625.1 Sinocyclocheilus rhinocerous
AGGGACTTTGTAGAAAACGAAGCGTTTGAGAGAGGCGGGGCATAGAGGACCTACAATAATGTACAGTATTTGAAAAATGTGTTTTTTGAACATTAAAGCATGTCAACATATTCTGTTACACCAAATAATGATCTTTAAAAAAAGCATCATATGACCCCTTTAAAGTCTTAAGTCTTAAATTTGCATTTCATCTTACTATGATGCCTGATGAATTTTCGTTCATGAGCGCAGTGCTGCTTTGTGTACATCTGTTACCAGGGAAACCGCTATATTCTGCCGGTCCAGAAGCATTAATTCGCATTTTTCAATAAGTCTGTCTGCTGTTCTTTCAGACCAATGCGAAAATCGATGTTTTTATGCAGCAAACACTGGTGTTTTCACTGGTGTGTCAGACAATTTTTATTTGCACTTTTTGGACTCTGGCTTCAGATCTTTTAATTTTCTCATATAATGTCTGGCATAAAACATTTGTTTACATTTATATACAGTACCTCACAAACATATACAGATTGACCTCCATAACTCATAATCATCTTTCTCCTGGTCTTATCTTGACCGTAGTTGGGCAGTCCACTATCGGTAGGCTGAGGTGCAGCAGACCTCTGGCTGGCGTGGCGGTGGTTGGGTGTGTTGATCTCATTAGTCTCCTTGCAGTTTGCTTCGGCTCTAATGAGGCTCTCCCACTGCTTGCCCTTCTTGACACAAAGACTGTTTTTGTTTGGGTTTGTCTAGTCTCCAGTCAGAATGGTTTGCCCTTTCTTAGAGCTATTTTTCCAACCCATGTACAGTATAAAATTTCAGTGACTGTTTTATGTGATTCAGGGCTCTACAGTGCGACCATTTCAGTTGCATTTGCAACTGAAAACTACTGCGTGCGACTATGAAATTTTTTTTAGGACCACCAGTGCGACTGAACCGATCATCATCATATTTGTGATTGCGCTCAGGGGAGCTTCAAAGGTTTCTACGTCACAGACATATCTCACGAATCCTTTCATAAGCAAAGTGTAGGCAGGGTGTAAATAAGAGATTTATTGCGCAGTGTAGAGAGCTTCGTTGATTATAAATGTGAGATCGAGATTGGATCAGGTGTGCTTGATTATAGTTGGAGCTAAACTCTAGCACTATGTCAGTGAACTCACAGATATACAGTAGCTTCATTATAAATAAACATTACTTTGATATTATATGTGTAGAACTAGAGATGTAACGATGAACTGCGAGCCGGTTGAAAATCGATTCAAATATGTGACGATTCAAATCGGTTGAGATGCTAAACCAATCGCGATTCATTTAGGGGTAGTTTATGAATCCATGTCTGAGGGGAACTTGCTGTCTTTAGAAAAGTTTAGATGCAGGGCTCGACAGTGCGACCATTTCAGTCGCATTTGCGACTGAAAACTACTGCGTGCGACTATGAAATTTTTTTTAGGACCACCAGTGCGACTGAACCGATCATCATCATATTTGTGATTGCGCTCAGGGGAGCTTCAAAGGTTTCTACGTCACAGACATATCTCACGAATCCTTTCATAAGCAAAGTGTATACAGGGTGTAAATAAGAGATTCATTGCGCAGTGTAGAGAGCTTTGTTGATTATAAATGTGAGATCGCGATGAACTAAGATGAGTGACAACTTTGAATGATTTTTAGGGGAGTTTGTAAATGTGATACTGATTTAATACTGAGTTAATATTAAGTGACTTACATTGTCTGACTATAACACTATTGTCTAATTTTGCTCTATTTCGTCGTCGAAAATAGTTTAAAACAAAGACACAGCGGAGCCGCTGCGCATCTCCATTCAAACACAGCGGTGTTTCGTTTATGAATGAACGGGCGTTTTTAAACGAATCTAGTGAGTCAGTGATTCATGATTACCCATTCATAAAGACAGTCACGTGCTTCAACACTGCTGTAATACACCGATCGGTCTGCACAATCAGTCCGCGTCAAGTCGAACACACCTACTAGTTTACACCAGTTACACTCAGAGATGTGGCGCACACGTGAGGCTGTACTATAGAAATTTACTCAAAACTCACTTTAAACCACCTTTGAGTGTTTGTAATGACTTCCGATTGCCGTCTAATGTGTGTTTTGGCCATGTAATGTTGCTGAAATTAAATATGTTATTACCTCTGACTGAGTCAGAGCAGCGATCATGGAATACAGGCAGACAGCGCTGGAAGCTGCTAATCAGTAAATCGGTGCGCTCACTCTTGCCCAGGGCAAGTAAGATTGCAACTCAAGGCTGGCAGTCATGCATATGCTCTGGAACAGAGTAATATCGCATCCACATCGCAGGCTTTGCGATTAGGAAATCACAACGTCTCAAATCGCAATTTCGATTCGATATCGATTAATCGCACAGCCCTAAACGATACCCAACCCTACTGATTTATTGTGTTGGTTACATTTTGTACCTTTGTGCAGTGGCTCAGGAGATGAGTCTTTGAGTTTGTATAAACATCAACAAGCTGAAAAATAAAACCAAAGTTTATTTTTTTTAAATAATGTAATCTAAAATTGATTTCATAAAATTGGTATCGAAAAAAATATCGTTCAGGAACCGGTATCGAAGTCAAGGTATCGGTATCGACATCGAAAATTTTTGAACAATACCCAGCCCTATTAGAAGGTGCTCCTAAAAAGAAAAGTAAGCGTAGAGCCCTGTGATTACATTTTTTTCCCCCCAGTTAGACCACTTTACTCAAGGTTTTGAGCTGATCTGGTTGTACCACTTCCTATGAATGAGTTGTGGGAAGTTTGCTCCACTATCTGCTTTGATCATTTTACTCAAAGACAGACTGTTAGTAGTGAGAGAATTCTGTGTGATTTTACATTTGTCTGTGCATAACAAATCAAATTCATATGTGCTTAGATAACATAATTATCTTACTGCTTATTCGTTCAGATGTGTCCGTATCGGGGCAATGTTACATTTGAATATGAGTATGCAGATGGTAGGATGGCTGAAGGCTGTGTGAACGACGGTGGGGAGTTGAATAACGAAACGGCAGTCTAGACACGCCCCGGTGGCTCTGAGAGTCTTCCTACATTGTGTGAAGTGAATTAATTTCTGAAACATGACTCTTATGTTCTCAAGTGCTTCACAGAGGGACCCTTGAACCTGCTGTTTCCTCTCAGCCATTTGTGGAGGAAGATTTTGTTTTCACCCAGAGAAAGCGATTTACCATACTTTCCTGTGAGAACTGATGTTTTGTGATTAAATTAACTTGTATGAAGGAGCTGATGGAGTAGTGGTTTAGACTCAGGGCAGGTTCGAGCCCCACATGATTCATAATTGCTGTGCCCTGGCATCCAGGTTGTTCCAGGGTTATTTTTACGGTGGCAATGTCATATGTGACCTGCTTCATAATTTCGAGTCATTTGGAAACAAATTTTGAAAAGTTTTTGCTTTCTAATAATATAATTACAACCCTCTACGCACACCTTGGCAATATAATCGCCATTGGCTAGTAAATTTTTTTGTTTACTCGCCAGACTGATATACTATTTTACACACACACACACACACACACACACACGTTTACTTAGCTATCTAAATGGGGACATTACATAGACTTCTATTGTGTACATGACATGATCCATTGAGCGCATCCAAATAGTACAGATCGCTTGCCGGAGAGCGAAACTCTCAAGTGCTCAGTCAGTGTGTTTATCGAGTGAAAATCTGTGTTGAACGCCTCTCACACACATACTGGCGTGTAAAATCTAAGAATTTATTAGCCAATGGCTAATGTTAGATATTATTTAGTCGCCCAGAGTAAGATTTAGTCGCGTATGCGAGTGATTTACTCGCAGTGTAGAGGGTTGTAATTATCTTCATATTCCAAACCTTTTTCAAGATATAACTTATATAGTGATTGTCATAACTTGTTTCTGGGAGAGAATTAGGAGATATATGCATATGCTCACCAAGGCTGCATTAATTTGATCAAAAATACAGTAAAAACTGTAATATTGTGAAATATTATAACAATTAGTTCTAACATAGAAATCATATATAAAAATGAATGAAGTTGGTTTTAATGACACTGACAGAGATGTAATAAATATTGCTTACCTCTGACATGCTCTGACATCTGTGTGGTACTGAGATCCCATATCAACTCCATTTTTTTAACAAATCACAGTTCAAATGACAGGAAGGGCTGTTCATTCTTATAATTCTCTTCGTTCAAACATCTCGACATCAAGTTCAGTGGAACAGAAGAAAGGTTTATCGTCAACAGTTTTAGCCACCATGCACGCTATGTGCTGTCAAGCTTATATCGTGAGCATTGAGGTTTTGCTTGCGGTAATTGCTTGTTCCAAAGAAAAAGGCTCCTGACTTGTCTGCTTTTCCTGGAAACTGACGGCAAACTGTGCAAAACATCACCTATTTTTTTTCGTTGTGTTGTACCCATGTAAATGTCTGCTTCCAAGACGTTAGAAACAGATGTTTTCTTTTAGCCTCATAATTTGATGTTGCCGCCATGTTGCCATCTCTTCGCTGTACTGGTTGTTTCCAGGTGACATTAAAAAACAGTGCTCGCAACATCCAATCACAATTAAGCAACATCCAAAAGCAATTACGATGTTCACAACATCATAGAGAAGTTAACGTTTAAAACGCTTAAAAACACAAGTCGTTTCTCGATTCTAAGGTCGCATTTTAACGCTGTATCGCTGCTGTTCCATAAGCGCCACCTGCTGTCAGAGAGTGAATTTGCATCTCATTCAAAGCTTCTGCTGTTTTTTTCATGCAGATGTTTTATGTAGCATAATTCCAAAAAGCTAAAGTCAGACCGTTCTGTTTTTGCTTTAAATCCTAAAATTGTCTAATTCTAATCAAATTCAAATCTAACTCAAATCGAAAACAACGACTCATGCTGCATTTGCGCAGCAACTTTGGTTGGATCATGATTAAAATGCAGTGGTTACTTATAATTTCAAATAGCTACAGATATTTTTTTGTTTAAGGCCAGTTTGCTTGTTATAGAGCAAATAACCAATAAATACATTTTCATTAAAAACAACAACAAATTCTGAATCGGCAATAAAAAATCATGCTCTGTGCATTACAGTGTTAATTTCATCGACGACGACAAAAAATATTCGTTAACAAACATTTTTTCTGTGACTAAGACGAGACATTGATGAGCTAAAACTAATATCTGATGAAAAAAAATATGACGAAATTTATGCCATGTCTTCGTTAACAAGATGAGACGGGACTATAATGTTATTTGAGGACTACCGGACATTCAAAATACATCCTATAGGCTACTGTCTTGTCCTTCAAAATGTGCGTCCCTGTCATTAGATTGCAAACGCCCCTTATCCGATTGCATATCTAGTCTCAGTATGGCAGCCGCAGTGGACAGATAGGCTAATAAAACGCGAACTAGCGATCTGAAACAATGGCCTCAGCACCCGAAGGGGTAGGGATAAGGTGACCAGACGTCCCGTTTTTCCCGGGAGTCACAATTCGTTGTCAATTAACAAAGTTAGTGAAGGCGGGATAGGTGGAATCGTGCTGATAGAAGTGCTCTCTCTCGCGCACGCTCCACTTCTTCAGTTCTCATATACAGCGCGCGATCAGTTCTCATATACAGCGCGCGATCAGTTCTCAGTGCTCACATACACACACAGCAGTCCAAATGTCTATCGTGTAGAGTATCTCACGTAAATACAGTCGGTTATGGATTAAGTGAACGCAAACAGGTGGGTGAAAACTGAACGTGTGTCAGTATTACATGCATGCCTTCCGTCTTAAAGGAACAGCATTCCGTGTCATTAATGTTAACCAACAAAAGATGTTAAATGTATACATGTTAAGTAAACCTACTGTATCTGAAAAATTCGTTTAATTTGTATCTCTATCAATTTGTCTTATTGTGCTTCTTTTTCAAAAATTATATATTAGGGCTGTGCGATTTGGGGAAAATATCTAATTGCGATTTTTTTTTTTGACAGATATTGCCATTGCGATTTGATTTGCGATTTTAATTTTGCAAAGTCAAGCTTCAGCTTAATATTGTCAATAGTGTGCAGCACAGGGTATCAGTACCCTGCTGAAAAAAAAAAAGAGAAACCATCGTGAGTTGAGTGAATCGTTACATCCCTAGTAACAATTAGTAGTCCCAATCCAGCAGCACCAGGTTGTGGTGCAGGAAGCAGAGCTGCTCGGCATGCTCTCCAGTGAGCTTGCTTCTTCTCTTGTCATAAATTGCAGACACTTCACTGAAGACACACTCACTAGGGACTGATGAGGGTGGTGAGCAAAGAAATTTTCTTGCTTCTTTGGCAAGTAGCTTGAAGCGCCCTTCATTCTGTTTCCACCACTGGAGTGGATCCTCCTTACGCCTTTCAATCACTGGCTCTTTGAGGTACTGATGTAACTCATCCTCAATGCTGTCCTTGGCCAACAGATCACCAGTGTGGGGGCCAAAAAGAGAACTGAAGAACGGTGGTCGCACCAGTTCGACCGCACACAAAATTGTCTCACAGGCAGAAAAAATGGTCGCAGTCTGGAGCCCTGCATATTAAAGTTCATAAGTACAGCGCTGCTTTGTTTACAGCGGAAACCAAGAAAACTCTTTAAGCGCCACCTGCTGGCAGAGAGTGAATCTGCG
>NW_015628268.1:1160534-1169727 GCF_001515625.1 Sinocyclocheilus rhinocerous
CAGATGAATTACTGTAGCTCACCTCTAGTGTCACTTCCTCAATGGGGATGAGTGTTTCAACCAAATTGGACCCAATGTCCCACTGGTGAGCAGCTGGACATGTAAAACCGCTGTGTTCCCCAGAGTAGATGTTAAGAGCACGCTTTTGTTCCATTGCCCTTTGCAGCATGTGGAGTGTTGAGTTCCACCTTGTTGGGACTGCCTGGATTAAGTTGTGCTCTGGTAGGCCAAGGTCCCTTTGGATGTTTCGCAGACGCTGCTTGGCCAAGATGGAATGTTGGAAGTGAGTGACGAGAATGCATGACTCTTATAACGTGGATCCAAAAGACATGCCAGAACCACAGTTTTTGAGTCTTCAAGTTTGGCGAATCGTTTGATTAGGCTCTCCCTCATTACCTCCCTGAGAGTTCTGATGCCTTGTGTTGATAGCCCTTCAGCTTCAAGTAGCATCTGGAGCACTGTCACGCAGGGAATGATACTGGACGCAGATGAATTACTGTAGCTCACCTCTAGTGTCACTTCCTCAATGGGGATGAGTGTTTCAACCAAATTGGACCCAATGTCCCACTGGTGAGCAGCTGGACATGTAAAACCGCCGTGTTCCCCAGAGTAGATGTTAAGAGCACGCTTTTGTTCCAGTGCCCTTTGCAGCATGTGGAGTGTTGAGTTTTTTTTGCCATGCATTGGTCATGGAGCTCTTTGTGGCGTTGCCTCAATTGTTGAACTAGATTTGTTGTGCCAAGTTCACATGTACTCCGTCTGCAGTGCGTATACAGTATGTGTATGCGGTGCAGAAGCAGCACGGACTCATTTTGCTTTCGCACCTGACGCGTTTGCAGTCCGCTCCTGATCCGCGGCTGTTTACCACAAACACAACATTTATCCATTATTTTGATTTCAAATCCAAACGTTGTTTCTGAAAATGCTTTTTCAGCATTGTGATTCTCTTTTATCACAGTACAGTAAAAATACACAATATTTCATAGACATATTCACATTTAAACTCAATAAATATAACTTTATTTAACTACCACCACGAGTGCCATCTATTATTGCCTTGTTTATCTAAAAGTGCACTTTTCCTTGTTTTAAATCTAGCCAAAAAGCCATGTGTTGACTGTGAAACAGTAGACTTTAATTATATGCATTTATGGTGTAATTACTAAATTTCCGTGCCAATCCATGTTATTTTTTTTACTGCGAATAATGCGCTGTCACTTTCAGCGCGTGCAGTACAGCAGAAATAGACTCCATGCGGAAATGATCGCAGCATGACTGCTGCAGACGCACCGCTCCTGGAGCGCACTGCCGGACCGCAATCGCGTGCAGTGTGAACGCTCTGATCCGTTAACATGGGTGCGGAAAAAAAATGCACCACAGACGGAGTGTGTGAACCTGGCGAATGGCACTATCGGAGCCGATACCCGATATGAATATCGGATCGGCGCATCCCTAATATATATATATGTATATGTGTATATATATATGTATATGTAGTATATATGTATATATATAACTATCATTTTTATAAGTTGCTCCTTTTTACTACTGTTAAAAGGAATAGTTCACCCAAAAATGAAAATTGTCATAATTTATTCAAGTTTTCCCAAATTCAATCCTTGATTCAAATTTATCATAAGCTTAATTGATTTGGTCTAAAGAGAGAAGAATTAATGATTATTTTTGTCTGAAGACTACATATAAAATAGCTACTAAAATAAATGTTGGTTACTGCAGTTTGGCTAAAAGTAATGACAAAGTAATGACTGAAAGTTGACAAAAATGCAATGACTTTTCGTCGACTAAAACTATGAAAGACTCAAATGACTAAAATGTGACTAAGACTATTAAGCATTTTCGTCTCAAGATAAAGACTAAGACTAAATCAAAAATGCCTGTCAAAATTAACACTGATCACTTCAAGAGTTTTTAACTTGATTAAAATTTATCATAAGCTTAATTGATTTGGTCTAAAGAGAGAAGAATTAATGATTATTTTTGTCTGAAGACTACATATAAAATAGCTACTAAAATAAATGTTGGTTACTGCAGTTTGGCTAAAAGTAATGACAAAGTAATGACTGAAAGTTGACAAAAATGCAATGACTTTTCGTCGACTAAAACTATGAAAGACTCAAATGACTAAAATGTGACTAAGACTATTAAGCATTTTCGTCTCAAGATAAAGACTAAGACTAAATCAAAAATGCCTGTCAAAATTAACACTGATCACTTCAAGAGTTTTTAAAAAATTTAGTTGCCAAACAAACTGAGCAGAGGGGAGGGAGGTCCACCTGATATTTAGATAATTATAAAGCAAATATAATTACAGCCAAGTAGCGCAAGATGCATTTGCTGTCTCCACTAAGTTAAGTATGACAGCAGCTTCTTTTAATTGCATGTTTGGGGTATGTTTTAAATAATTCGTTTTTTTCTCTCAGGCAGATTGAGAAAACAAACACTGTCAATGTGACTGACAAGTAGAGGAAAGGTTCCACAATTAGCCTCATACATATGTTTTCTTTTTCATGCTCATGGTTTTATCTCATCCACTTGCTTTTTCACATTTTTATAGTGTTTGTCTTTTAAAGTCTTAATGTCTGCAGGTTTGTTATTTTCATATCATTTTTTTATTTAAATTTTTTTTTCTGGAAAAGTGACAGTGCAATAGGCACCTTTGGGGTGTAATTAATGTTATTTTTTTAACTTAAAAAGTGCTGAATTTAAGTAATTTTGATGGTTTACTGAGTGCATTGTGAAGCTGAAGGTACTTCTGATGCTTTAAACTTTGACCAAGTAAGGTTTTGTATTCATATATGAAGATAATTTAGGTTATTTTATAAATGTAGAAAAGCAAAAATAAAAGAAACTTGCATATTGCCATTTGATCCAAATTGACAGGGTTTTTTCATTATTTGTTGGCATAAAGCTTCTCAAAAGTCTTTCAGAAGGTCTTGGTATTTCATCAGTAATTGAGAGGTTTTGTTGTGATTGAGAGGTTTTGTGTTTTTGGAGGTCTGTGTTTCTTTAATGAAGGTCATTTCCCATGCACAGACTTTCTGATTGATCACCAGCACAGCATGTTTACACCGAAGCATGCACATTTGTTTTGACTCCATTAATGAAGTAAGACTGATGGCTGTGATGCTTGGCCGAGCCACCAATAACTGAAATATGTGTGTGTGTTTGGTTATTGTGTGAATCGCTAGCTGAATTAATAGCGCATGTAAATGTTTAGAGGGAGGTTGTGAAAATGTAGATTTGTATTTTGACTGATTATAATGCCTGCCATCTGGGATGGAGTCGAACTGTTTGCATGAGCTGTGCTGGGTTACTGCTAAATAACCCAATTCTCCCTCCTCTAATGGATGACTGGCAAGAACCTAGAATACAGGCAAAAATGTGCCGTTGTTTGTTTGCTTTGTTCCTCCTTATGAGATTTGGCAAACCATTGCTCTAAGGAATTTCCAAAATGAAATACTGCAACAGCATTAGCAAACATGCTTTTCCTGAGCACCGCAAAAGCCGTTTTTCCTCAACACGAGAGCACAATCCAAAGCAACAGATGGGTCTAATTTTGTCCTTAAATCCAACATGCAGACATTCCAATTGCATATTAGCATGTTCATATGTCACCGAGGAACATTTTCTCATTTACAATCGCCTATGAAACTTGTCTTTTATGCAGATGGCAGCATGCAATGGTGAGCTTGTAACCACGGAAAGAAGTTACAAAATTACACCTATGTCAGTCTTGCTCTGAATTGGTCTTTAATGCTCTCTCTCTCTCTCTCTCTCTCTCTCTCTCTCACGGTTTATAGCACTTAAACATCAGAACACTTACTGATGATGTGGTAAGAGTCCTTTATTCAGGTTTCTCATTCGCTCTGTCAGATATTCACTCTTTTTAATTCTGTGCCATGTTCTTCGTTAACAACAAGCTTACATCTTAGAATTGATTCCTTCTCTGTTATTTGACATTAACCCCATATTAACTTCAAGACTATTAGAAGACCCATGTCTAACACAGTGTTTTGAGTCTCATAACCACAGCATTTTATTCGCAGTCAGTATG
This sequence comes from Sinocyclocheilus rhinocerous, assembly GCF_001515625.1. Classification (NCBI taxonomy): domain Eukaryota; kingdom Metazoa; phylum Chordata; class Actinopteri; order Cypriniformes; family Cyprinidae; genus Sinocyclocheilus; species Sinocyclocheilus rhinocerous. The sequence continues at coordinate 1,164,610 of NW_015628268.1, forward strand.
ATACAAGGCTGATTATGTGCAATGTCAGTTTGCTCAGGTTTTTTGAGCAAACTGAATTTACTAATCTACTACTACAAATTTACTATGATTTTTTTCTTTAAATTTTTGATTTAAGCTTTCCTTGAGGTGAGTGGTTTCTTTCTTGCGTGTCTAACAGTTGAGAACTGCCCTCTATTAAGCATGTGGCATGCATTATATTTACATCACTAATAAGGCTTTGTGGAATTGTTTGTGTTTGCTTTTCTTAATTTGTTTGTTAGAGTGATGGAACAAAGATGGTGTTGAGCTGAATTCTGCATGTTAGAATTTCATGTACTGGTCTGAATTTCATTACACATTGGTGGTATCAAGCCTGTGCAGCTGCACCTATTTCCTCTAGCAGAAGCGGAAGGTAATGAAATAGTTTGGATGGAGAACTTAAGGTCATGGAGTAGAGCAGTCAGTTAATTTAAACAGCACCTAGACCATCTTATCGATGGAACTCAGTGGCCGTTTTTCACCCTCATGGTGAATAGCACCAACTTTGGCATTTAGCACTGCAATCATCTCCATCCTCCCTTCGATCCCATATCATCCTTCTCACTTTCCTCACTTCTGCCCTGCTTACTCACTATTCATGTCTTCACCAGGTTTCCTCTTTCCTCAATACATTTCAATCTTCTCTTCTCTTTAATTCTTCGCCTCCTGGGTCCTCCATCTCTCTCTTTCTCACAGTCCTCCTTAATTGTAAGATCACTCTTGTGGTCTTAAAATGTGTTTAGTTTCTTTTGCATTATCGATTAGCATCAAAATGTGTTTTTGTTTGTGTTGGTTTGGTATTGATTTTCAGTCTCTAGTGTCTAGTCGCCAGAGGGAAGGTAGACCCAGGAACAGGGAAATCAGGATTATGATGAGGTAGATGCTGCTGGGACACTCTTTTTCTCTCTCTCTATCTATCATGCACATGCACCCCAAAGGTGTGGTCCTGAATAAACACATGAATGAATGGTTATAAGGATTGAGAAGCAGATTTATAGACTGGATGCATGAATGCTATGAAGAAAAACAAATTTAAAGGAACAGATCACCCAAAAATGAAAACTGTCTGAAGACGAACTCATCGAAGATGTAGATGAGTTTTTTCTTTATTGGAACAGATTTGTGGAAATTGAGCTTTACATCACTTGCTCACCAATGGATCCTCTGCATTGAATGGGTGCCGTCAGAATGAGATTTCATACAGTTAATAAAAACATCACAATAATTCACAAATAATCCACACGACTCTGGTCCATAAATTAACATTTTGTAAAGCGAAAAGCTGCATGTTTATAAGAAACAAATCCAGCATTAAGATGTTTTTAACTTCAAACCATTGCTTCCAGCTAAAATGTGAGTTCTCTCTCTGTAAATTAGCTTTCTCCAGTGAAAAGGTAATCTCATCTAGGGCTGGGTATCATTCAAAAATTTTCAATACCGAATACCGGTTCCTGAACGATACTTTTTTCACTAACAATTTTATAAAATCTCTTTTAATAAGATTACTTTACCTCAAAAAAAAAAAAATTTGGTTTTATTTTTTCAGCTTATTGACGTTTTTACAGACTCAAAGACTCATCTCCTGAGCCACTGCACAAAGGAACAAAAAAGCACAAAGGAGCAAAATGTAACCAACACAATATATCAGTGCAAACAGTTTTAATAACGTTCAAATAGTTTTCAGTTTCCACATCTTTTAGGTTACGTTTATACTAGTGCGTTTTTGTTTTAAAACATATAGCTTAGACAGAATCATCATTTTTTAAATTCATTTTCCACTGATTTACTGATGAGCATTAGCCGCTTCCAGCACTGTCTGCCTGTGTTTTTCTCTTCTGTGATCGCTGTTCTGACTCAGAGGAAGCTTATTCGCTGCTCATATGTCAATCATATTATGCGTTCATATTAGGGTTCGGCGATGTCTACCAAATTGGCATCGGACGATGTCTACAGTGAAACATCGTGATGGACGATGATATCGGGGGACGGGGTTAGGAGGTGTGCCCGAAGCGTGAATCCGTTTGCAGAAAGGCATGGAAAACAAATAATGCGTTCTACGGAGCCACTAAAAGGGACATGGTTAGCCGCTTGCTAGCGGTAGACTGTTACGTTACAGTACATGAAAGTTCACTTACCACATACATAGAGTAAGGAGAGATGACTGATAGGACAATGGTGAATGATTTGCAGATACTGAGCACCACTGACAAATATCTAATCTTGTAAAATGTGTGGTAGGTACTGCCGCTCCGAGTCCGTGTGATCGCGAATCTCGAAAGTGAAAGTTAAATGAGAGCGATGCCGGCTCAACATCGTGATGTCTGTCAGCCATGGGCGATGGACGATGGCATCGTCTATTGGCCCAACCCTAGTTCATATCCTGCCCGGTCTCTGATTACGAACAGCCATTTCACTTCTGCGTTCAGTTCTGTACATAAGAAACCCAGGAAATCATTTCCACGGATGAAACATGAAGCTAATAAGCACGTGATTATGACCGTATATGATTTGTATGTGATTTTCATGAGAAAACAAATGTCCTAAACACATGTCTGTGAATTCTGTTGTGAGAGGACAACAGGGGAAAACTTTTTCACTGGAGGAAGTGTTATGGATTATGGACTCGTGTTTTGGCCAGAAGCAACAATTTAAAGTTGCCTTTAAAGATGCCTTATGATGGATTTGTTTCTTACAAACTTATAGCTTTTCACTTCAAAAGACGTTAATTGATGGACTGAAGTTTTTGTATATTATTGTGATGTTTTTATCAACTGTTGAACTCTCATTCTGACTGCACCTATTCACTGCAGAGGATCTATTGGTGAGCAAGTATTGTAATGCTAAATTTCTCAATCTTTTCTGATGAACAAAACTCATCTACTGTAAATCCTGTGGCTTGAGGGTAAGTATGTTTTCACCAAATTTTTATTTTTGAGCTAACTATTCTTTTAATGACAAATGGTGAATAAGTTAAATTAACAGATGTATTCTTTGGACTTTGTGGGATTGCAGAATGGGTTAGGACATGTTTTCGATGAGTGAATCATGTCCTTAGATAATGGAGGGTTTTTTTTCCAAGTGAGGGCTGATGTTTGGTCATGGTAGAAATGCGTTTTGGTGTTGAGAGGCTGAATTACTGAAGAGGGGTCTGGTGGAATGATCAGAAGAGGAATGGAGGGGAATGGTGCCATTAGTAACATCAAAGTGTCTGTTGGCGAGAAAGGGAGAGAGAGATTACATGAAAGTAAGGTGCAGACTCACTCATAAACACATAAACAGCCCTGAAAAGCACTTCATCATCTAGATCAGTTCGCGGCGGCTGCAGTATGATGCCTGTTGTTGTTATCGAGGTAGCGGCTGAACATATTTATCTATTCACCGGTAACGAGTGTAGAATAGCAAACCGCTTCTTCCCTCCACTGGGGATGAATCTCTGTGATTAAACTGATCAGTGCCATCACTCAATGTAGCGAAGAGACGCTTTAGGGCAGCAGCAAACCAAATTAGATAGATGATGGTGTCGTTTGGTATCACACACCACGCATTTGCTCCCTGCATTGGCTCCGTGCACTGTAGTCACTAGCTACACTCTGATCTACTGCTTGTGTTTAATTAATTTTACATCAGTGTCATTGCTGATTATCTCAGCGTGTTGCTCTCCTTCTCACTGAGATAATGTGCAATGGGTGGCGTCAGTGAAAAATATTCTCGAAGATAACTGCTGCTAATTCACCCGCCCCTCGAAAGAAAGGGGGCAAGGCCCCTGAAAATAAACCACCCACCTTTTCAGCCAACGCTGACATCTCAATCGCCCATCTTCTCCCCGTTGCGCCCACAGGCTGAGGGAGAGAAAACAGCTTTCTGATAAATTAATCCAATTAGGAAATCATTATCTGTGTGATGCGAGGGCCCACCACCTCGATATAAATTTACACTGCAAGTTGCACTGTCTCCCTGGACACTCTGTTCGTTAGGCATGGTGAATGTGAAGCTGACAGTCTTCTAATGAAAGTCTGCTTACAATAAGGAAGCTATAACTGATCATAAACAAAGTTAACAGGGCTATGGTGGGTGTTTGATAAAGATCTGAAAACTTTTGAACTTCTGTTCAGTTCAGGCTGGTCTTTTGAGGCCATTAGACGGTATGTACAAGACCGCTCTACCTTATAGATTTGTTGCCTTGTTGCGAAGTTTTAACCTCATCAACAGTCCATAGAACTATCAGCACAAATTACATTCTGCATGTTTGACTAGTTTGTGCAGTGCCGCTCTATTATAGTCTTCACAACTGCAGAACTATAATGGTGATGGAAAAACTTTTAGGGATGTAGGCTAGTAGTATGTAAGGAATTTAACTCATTAATTCTTGATAAGGGAATTAATCATTTCATTTGTGCGATATTCGCAGAGGCCTTACAAGTAATAATAATGATAATCAGAGCCCGACCGATATATCGTTTTGCCGATTTTATCGGCCGATATGAGCCTGTCCCAGATATATCGGTATCGGCGAATATGCTGCCAATATGCCACCGATCTGAAATTTTTTTTACAGAACATAAAACGCAGATAAAATGGTGTAATTACGTAGTTTGTCCAGCAGAGCGTGCTCCAGAGCGGGCTCGAGGCCCCCTTTCGAATGAGACCACCCCTGCGTCGATAGCCCCCGGGGTCCTGGAGTTACGGGCGGTTAAATTCGTGATTGGGTACCGACACACGGAGAGTGGCGTTTGAGAGGGCTCCTCAAGCTGAAGGGATCCCCCGAGTTTGGTGGAGATCCACCGCCGCGTTCGCGAGATAGTGACACCAGCCAACACTTTTACTTCAGTAATGATGTCTCTAGTTCAGGCAGCAGCATTCAAGCGTTGTCTTATTAGACCGTAAGTGCCCTGCAAAGTGGAATTCACATGATATTCTGCCATGATTCCAGTTCCAAGGGAACATACACGTTACATTCAAAGGGCATTAAAGTGCGCGAGATGTGAATTTTATAGTATTTATTTACTGAGATATATAACGGTCACACTTCTCTAGTAAGTTTCGTATGCGTGTGAAGACAGTAGCGCAAATCTGTGAATGAATGTTCCGAAGTGAAATAAA